>NW_027480520.1:1234756-1543445 GCF_051401765.1 Calliopsis andreniformis | reverse complement strand
ATATCCTGAATTCGCATGGTTCAATACTCAATCCACAATATTCAATAATCAAATCTCAATCTTCAATCATGAATACTCAATCTTCAATCCTCAATACTCAATCCTCAATCGTCAATCCTCAATCCCCAATCCTCAATCTTCAATGCTCAATCCTCAATCCTCAATCCTCAATCCTCAATCCTCAATCTTCAATCCTCAATCCTCAATCATCAATTCTCAATCCTCAGTCCTCAATCCTCAGGCCTCAAACATCAATATTCAACCCTCAGTCCTCGCCCTCAATCCACAAACCTCAATCCTCAATCCTCAGACTTCAATAATCAATATTCAATCTTTAATCCTCAATCCTCAATCCTCAATCTTCAACCCTCAATCCTCAATCCTCAATCCTCAATCCTCAATCTTCAATCCTCAATAATCAATCTCCAATCCCAGATCCTCAATCCTCAATCCTCAGTCCTCAATCCTCAATCCTCAATCCTCAATCCTCAGTCCTCAAACCTCAATCCTGAATCCTCAATCCTGAATCCTCAATCTTCAGACCTCAGTCCTCAACAATCAGTTGTCAAACCTCAATCGTCCAAAGAATATCATCAATTCACAGTTTTCAATACTCAACACTCAATCTGCAATCTTCCAGTCTCTATCCACAAACATCAATTCTCATCACTCAACCACCAACACTCAGTCCCCAATCCTCAATATTCAATCCTCAATCCTCAATCCTCAAACATCAATCCTCAACCTTCAATCCTCAATACTCAATCTTCAATCCTCAATCCTCAATCCTCAATCCTCAATCCTCAATCCTCAATCCTCAATCCTCAATCCTCAATATTGAATCCTCAATACTCAATCTTCAATCATCAATACTCAATCCTCAGTCCTCAATCCGCAATCCTGAATCCTCAATCCTCAATCCTCAATCCTCAATCCTCATTCCTCAATATTGAATCCTCAATACTCAATCTTCAATCATCAATCCTCAATCCTCAATCCTCAGTCCTCAATCCTCAGCCATCAATCCACAATCATCAATCCTCAATCTTCAATACTCAATCCTCGAACCTCAATCCTCAATCCTCAAACCTCAATCATCAATCCTCAATACTCAATCTTCAATCCTCAATCCTCAGTCTTCAAACCTCAATCCTCAATCCTCAGTGATCAATTCTCAATCTTCAATACACAATCCTCAATCCTCAATCCTCAATCTTCAATCCTCAATCCACAACCTTCAACCCTCAATCTTCAATCCTCAATCCTCAATCCTCAATCCTCAATCCTCAAACCTCAGACATCAATACTCAATCTTCAATCCTCAATACTCAATTTCAATCCTCAATACTCAATTCTCAATCCTCAATACTCAATCCTCGATCCTCAACCTTCAATCCTCAATCCTCAATCCTCAATCTTTAATCCTCAGTACTCAATCTTCAATCCTCAATCCTCAATCCTCAATTCTGAATCCTCAACCCTCAATCCTCATTCTTCAAACCTCAATCCTCAACACTCAGTCCTCATCCTCAATTCTCAATCCTCAATCCTCAATCCTCAATCCTCAATCCTCAATCTTCAATCCTCAATAATCAATCTTCAAACACCGATCCTCAATTCTCAATCCTCAATCCTCAATGTTCAATCCTCAATACTCAATCTTCAATCCTCAATCCTCAATCCTCAATCCTCAATCCTCATTCTTCAATCCTTAATACCCAATCCTCAATCTTCAATCCTCTATCCTCAATTCGCAATCCTCAATCCTCAATCCTCAGACCTCAAGTATCAATACGCAATCCTCAGTCCTCGTCCTCAATACACAACCCTCAGTCATCAATCCTCAATCTTCATTCATCAATATTCAACCTTCAATCCTCAGTCCACAATCCTCAATGTTCTATCCTCAATACCCAATCCTCAATATTCAATCCTCAATCCTCAATCCTCAATCCTCAATCCTCAATCCTCAATCCTCAATCCTCAGTCACAAATCCTCAATCTTCAATCCTCAATCCCCAGTCCTCAATCTTCAATCCTCAATCGCCAGTCCTCAATCTTCAATCCTCAATGCTCAATCCTCAATCCTAAATCCTCAGTCCTCAATCCTCAATCCTCAATCCTCAAACCTCAATTCTCAACCGTCAGTCCTCATCCTCCATCCTCAATCCTCAATCCTCAATCCTCAATTCGCGTTCCTCAAACCTCAATCCTCAACCCTCAGTCATCATCCTCAATTCTCTATTCTCAATCCTCAATCCTCAATCCTCAACCGTCAGTCCTCGTCCTCAATCCTCAAACCTAAATCCTCAATCCTCAATATTCAATCATCAATACTCAATCTTCAATCCTCAATCCTCAATCCTCAATCCTCAATCCTCAATCCTCAATATTCAACACACAACCCTCAACCAACAATCCTCAATACTCAACCATCAATCCTCAATTCTCAATACTCAATAGAATATCCTGAATTCGCATGGTTCAATACTCAATCCACAATATTCAATAATCAAATCTCAACCTTCAATCATGAATACTCAATCTTCAGTCCTCAATCCTCAATATTCAATCCTCAGTACTCAACCTTCAATCCTCAATCCTCAATCCTCAATCCTCAATCCTCAATCCTCAGTCACAAATCCTCAATCTTCAATCCTCAATCCCCAGTCCTCAATCTTCAATCCTCAATCGCCAGTCCTCAATCTTCAATCCTCAATGCTCAATCCTCAATCCTAAATCCTCAGTCCTCAATCCTCAATCCTCAATCCTCAAACCTCAATTCTCAACCGTCAGTCCTCATCCTCCATCCTCAATCCTCAATCCTCAATCCTCAATCGTCAATCTTCAATCCTCTATAATCAAACTCCAATCCAAGATCCTCAATCCCCAATCTTCAATCCTTAATCCTCAAACTTCAATCCTCAATACCCAGCCATCAATCTTCAATCCTCAATGCTCAATCCTCAATCCTCAACCGTCAGCCCTCGTCCTCAATCCTCAACACTCAATCCTCAATCCTCAATCTTCAATCTTCAATCCCCAATAATAAATCTCCAATCCTAGATCCTCAATCCCCAATCCTCAATCCTTAATCCTCAATCTCCAATCCTCTATCGCCAGTCCTCAATCTTCAATCCTCTATGCTCAATCCTCAATCCTCAGCCTCAGTCCTCATTCTCAATTCTCAATTCTCATTCCTCAATCCTCAATCGTCAATCTTCAATCCTCTATAATCAAACTCCAATCCAAGATCCTCAATCCCCAGTCTTCAATCCTTAATCCTCAAACTTCAATCCTCAATACCCAGCCATCAATCTTCAATCCTCAATGCTCAATCCTCAATCCTCAACCGTCAGCCCTCGTCCTCAATCCTCAACACTCAATCCTCAATCCTCAATCTTCAATCATCAATACTCAGTCTTCAAACCTCAATACTCAATCCTCAATCGTCAATCCTCAATCCCCCATCCTCAATCTCCAATGCTCAATCCTGAATCCTCAATCTTCAATCCTCAATACCCAATCCTCAATCCTCAACCCTCAATCCTCAATCATCAATTCTCAATCCTCAATCCTCAATCCTCAGGCCTCAAACATCAATATTCAACCCTCAGTCCTCGTCCTCAATCCACAACACTCAATCCTCAATCCTCAATCTTCAATCATCAATATTCAATCTTTAATCCTCAATCCTCAATCCTCAATCCTCAATCCTCAATCCTCAATCTTCAACCCTCAATCCTCAATCCTCAATCCTCAATTCTCAATCTTCAATCCTCAATAATCAATCTCCAATCCAAGATCATCAATCCCCAATCTTCAATACTTAATCCCCAATCTTCAGTCCTCAATCCCCAGTCATCAATCTTCAATCGTCAATGCTCAATCCTTAATCCTCAACCGTCAGCCCTCGTCCTCAATCCTCAATCTTCAATCATCAATATTCAATCTTTAATCCTCAATCCTCAATCCTCAATCCTCAGTCCTCAATCCTCAATCTTCAACCCTCAATCCTCAATCCTCAATCCTCAATCCTCAATCCTCAATCCTCAATCCTCAATCCTCAATCTTCAATCCTCAATACTCAATATTCAATACTCAATCCTCAATCCTCAATCCTCAATCCTCAATACTCAATCCTCAGATCTGAATCCTCATTCTTCAATCCTCAATACCCAATCCTCAATCTTCAATCCTCAATCCTCAATCATCAATTCTCAATCCTCAATCCACAATCCTCAGGCCTCAAGCATCATTATTCAACCCTCAGTCCTCGTCCTCAATCCACAACCCTCAATCCTCAGTCCTCAACCTTCAATCATCAATATTCAACCTTTAATCCTCAATCCTCAATCCTCAATCTTCAATCCTCAATCCTCAATCCCTAATCCTCAATCCTGAATCCTCAACCCTCAATCCTCAGTCCTCAAACCTCAATCCCTAATCCTCAATCCTGAATCCTCAATCTTCAGCCCTCAGTCCTCATAAATCAATTGTCAATCCTCAATCCTCAATAGAATATCCTCAATTCACAGTTTTCAATACTCAATCCCCATTCTTCACTCTTCAAGTCACAATCCACAAATATCAATTCTCATCACTCAACCATCAACACTCAGTCCTGAATCTTCAATCCTCAATCCTCAATCCTCTATCATCAATCGTCAATCTTCAATACTCAATACGCAATCCCCAATTCTCAGTACTCAACCATCAATCCTCAATCCTCAATTCTCAATTCTCAATCCTCAACCCTCAATCCTCATTCCTCAAACCTCAATCCTCAACCCTCTGTCCTCATCCTCAATTCTCAATCCTCAATCCTCAATCTTCAATCTTCAATCGTCAATCCTCAAACCTCAATCCTCTACCGTCAGTCCTCGTCCTCAATCCTCAAACCTCAATCCTCAATCCTCAATATTGAATCATCAATACTCAATCTTCAATCCTCAATCCTCAATCCTCAATCCTCAATATTCAGCACACAAACCTCAGCCATCAATCCTGAATACTCAACCATCAATCCACAATTCTCAATACTCAATAGAATATTCTGAATTCGCATGGTTCAATACTCTATCCACAATATTCAATAATCAAATCTCAATCCTCAATCTTCAATCCTCAATAATCAATTTCAATCCTCAATTCTCAGTCCTCAATCCTCAGTCCTCAGTCCTCTGTCGTCAAACCTCAATCCCCGCACCTCAGCCCTCATCCTCAATCCTCAGTCCTCAATCCTCAGTCCTCTGTCCTCAAACCTCAATCCTCAACCCTCAGACATCATCCTCAATCCTCAATCCTCAATCCTCAATCCTCAATCTTCAATACCCAATACTCAATCTTCAATCCTCAATCCTCAGTCCTCAAACCTCAATTCTGAATCCTCAATACTCAACCTTCAATCCTCAATCCTCAGTCCTCAGTACTCAACCATCAACCCTCAATTCTCAATACTCAATAGAATATCCTGAATTCTCAGGATTCAATACTCAAACCTCAACCCTCAACCCTCAGGCCCCATCCTCCATCCTCAATCCTCAATCCTCAATCCTCAATCTTCAATCCTCAATACTCAAACTTCAACCCTCAATCCTCAATCCTCAATCCTCAATCCTCAAACCTCTGACATTAATACTCAATCTTCAATCCTCAATACTCAATTTCAATCCTCAATCCTCAATTCTCAATCCTCAACACTCAATCCTCGATCCTCAATCCTCAATCCTCAATCCTCAATCATCAATCCTCAATACTCAATCTTCAATCCTCAATCCTCAGTCCTCAAACGTCAATCCTCAATCCTCAGTGATCAATACTCAATTTTCAATACTCAATCCTCAATCCTCAATCCTCAATCCTCAATCCTCAATCCTCAATCCTCAATCCTCAATCCTCATTCCTCATTTCTCAAACCTCAATCCTCAACCCTCAGTCCTCATCCTCAACTCTCAATTCTCAATCCTCAATCCTCAATACCCAATCCTCAATCTTCAATACTCAATCGTCAATCCTCAGTCCTCAATCCTCAATCCTCAATCCTCAATCCTCAATATTCAATCCTCAATACTCAATCTTTAATCATCAATCCTCAATCCTCAATCCTCAATCCTCAGTTCTCAGTCATAAATCCTCTGTCTTCAATACTTAATCGTCAATCCTCAGTCCTCAATCCTCAATCCTCAATCCTCGTTCCTCAAACCTCAATCCTCAACTCTCAGTCCTCATCCTCAATTCTCAATTCTCAATCCTCAATCCTCAATCCTCAATCTTCAATCCCCAATAATCAATCTCCAATCCTCAATCCTTAATACTCAATCTTCAATTCTGAATCGCCAGTCCTCAATCTTCAATCATCTATGCCCAATCCTCAATCCTCAGCCTCAGTCCTCAATCCTCAATCCTCAATCCTCAAACCTCAATCCTCAACCGTCAGTCCTCGTCCTCAATCCTCAAACCTAAATCCTCAATCCTCAATATTCAATCATCAATACTCAATCTTCAATCCTCAATCCTCAATCCTCAATCCTCAATATTCAACACACAACCCTCAACCAACAATCCTCAATACTCAACCATCAATCCTCAATTCTCAATACTCAATAGAATATCCTGAATTCGCATGGTTCAATACTCAATCCACAACATTCAATAATCAAATCTCAATCTTCAATCATGAATACTCAATCTTCAATCCTCAATACTCAATCCTCAATCGTCAATCCTCAATCCCCAATCCTCAATCTTCAATGCTCAATCCTCAGTCCTCAATCCTCAATCCTCAATCCTCAATCTTCAATCCTCAATCCTCAATCATCAATTCTCAATCCTCAGTCCTCAATCCTCAGGCCTCAAACATCAATATTCAACCCTCAGACCTCGCCCTCAATCCTCAATCCTCAATCCTCAATCTTCAACCCTCAATCCTCAATCTTCAATCCTCAATCCTCAATCTTCAATCTTCAATAATCAATCTCCAATCCCAGATCCTCAATCCTCAATCCTCAGTCCTCAATCCTCAATCCTCAATCCTCAATCCTCAGTCCTCAAACCTCAATCCTGAATCCTCAATCCTGAATCCTCAATCTTCAGACCTCAGTCCTCAACAATCAGTTGTCAAACCTCAATCGTCCAAAGAATATCATCAATTCACAGTTTTCAATACTCAACACTCAATCTGCAATCTTCCAGTCTCTATCCACAAACATCAATTCTCATCACTCAACCACCAACACTCAGTCCCCAATCCTCAATATTCAATCCTCAATCCTCAATCCTCAAACATCAATCCTCAACCTTCAATCCTCAATACTCAATCTTCAATCCTCAATCCTCAATCCTCAATCCTCAATCTTCAATCCTCAATAATCAATCTCCAATCCTAGATCCTCAATCCTCAATCGTCAATCCTCAATCCCCAATCCTCAATCTTCAATGCTCAATCCTCAATCCTCAATCCTCAATCCTCAATCCTCAATCTTCAATCCTCAATACTCAATCTTCAATCCTCAATCCTCAATCCTCAATCCTCAATACTCCATCATCAATTCTGAATCCTCAATCTTCAATCCTCGATACCCAATCCTCAATCTTCTATCCTCAATCCTCAATCATCAATTCTCAATCCTCAATCCACAATCCTCAGGCCTCAAACATCATTATTCAACCCTCAGTCCTCGTCCTCAATCCACAACCCTCAGTCCTCAATCCTCAATCTTCAATCATCGATATTCAATCGCTAATCCTCAATCCTCAATTCTCAATCCGCAATCCTCAATCCTCAAACCTCAATCTTCAATCCTCAATCTTCAACACTCAATCCTCAATCCTCAATAGTCAATCCTCAATCCTCAGTCCTCAAACCTCAATCCTGAATCCTCAACCCTGAATCCTCAATCTTCAGCCCTCAGTCCTCAACAATCAGTTGTCAATCCTGAATCCTCCAAAGAATATCATCAACTCACAGTGTTCAATACTCAATGCTCAATCTGCAATCTTCAAGTCTCTGTCCACAAACATCACTTCTCATCGCTCAACCCCAACACTCAGTCCCCAATCCTCAATATTCAATCCTCAATCCTCAATCCTCAGACATCAATCCTCAAACTTTAATCCTCAATACTCAATCTTCAATCCTCAATCCGCAATCCTCAATCCTCAATCCTCAATCCTCAATCCTCAATCCTCAATCCTCAATCCTCAATATTGAATCCTCAATACTCAATCTTCAATCATCAATCCTCAATCCTCAGTCCTCAATCCTCAATCCTGAATCCTGAATCCTCAATCCTCAATCCTCAATCCTCAATCCTCAATCCTCAATATTGAATCCTCAATACTCAATCTTCAATCATCAATCCTCAATCCTCAATCCTCAGTCCTCAATCCTCAGTCATCAATCCACAATCATCAATCCTCAATCTTCAATACTCAATCCTCGATCCTCAATCCTCAATCCTCAAACCTCAATCATCAATCCTCAATACTCAATCTTCAATCCTCAGTCTTCAAACCTCAATCCTCAATCCTCAGTGATCAATACTCAATCTTCAATACACAATCCTCAATCCTCAATCCTCAATCTTCAATCCTCAATCCACAACCTTCAACCCTCAATCTTCAATCCTCAATCCTCAATCCTCAACCTTCAATCCTCATTCCTCAAACCTCAATCCTCAACCCTCAGTCCTCATCCTCAGTTCTCAATCCTCAATCCTCAATCCTCAATCCTCAATCTTCAATCCTCAATAATCAATCTCCAATACTAGATCCTCAATCCACAATCTTCAATCCTTAATTCTCAATCTTCAATCCTCAATCCCCAGTCTTCAATCTTCAATCGTCAATGCTCAATCCTCAATCCTCAATCCTCAGTCCTCAATCCTCAGTCCTCAATCCTCAAACCTCAATCCTCTACCGTCAGTCCTCGTCCAGAATCCTCAAACCTCAACACTCAATCCTCAATATTCAATCATCAATACTCAATCTTCCATCCTCAATCCTCAATCCTCAATCCTCAATCCTCAACCCTCAATATTCAACACACAACCCTCAGCCATGAATCCTCAATACTCAACCATCAATCCTCAATTCTCAATACTCAATCCTCAATCGTCAATACTCAATCCCCAATCCTCAATCTTCAATCCTCAATCCTCAATCCTCAATCCTCAATCCTCAATCCTCAGACCTCAATCATCAATATTCAACCATCAGTCCTCGTCCTCAATACACAACCCTCAATCCTCAATCCCCAATCTTTAATCATCAATATTCAATCTTCAATCCTCAATGCTCAATCCTCAAACCTCAATCCTCAATCCTCAATCTTCAATCCTCAATCCTCAATCCTCAATCCTCAATCCTCAACCTCCTATCCTCAATACTCAATCTTCAATCCTCAATCCTCAATCCTCAATCCTCAACCCTCAATCTTCAATCCTCAATACTCAATTTTCAATCCTCAGTGATCAATACTCAATCTTCAATACACAATCCGCAATACTCAATCCTCAATCCTCAATCCTCAATCCTCAATCCTCAGTCCTCAAACCTCAATCCCGAATCCTCAATCCTGAATCCTCCATCTTCAGCCCTCAGTCCTCAACGATCAGTTGTCAATCCTCAATCCTCCAAAGAATATCATCAATTCACAGTGTTCAATACTCAATACTCAACCTGCAATCTTCAAGTCTCTATCCACAAACATCAACTCTCATCACTCAACCCCCAACACTCAGTCCCCAATCCTCAATATTCAATCCTCAATCCTCAATCCTCAATCCACAATCCTCAACCTTCAATCCTCAATACTCAATCTTCAATCCTCAATCCTCAATCCTCAATCCTCAATCCTCAATCCTCATTCCTCAATCCTCAATATTGAATCCTCAATACTCAATCTTCAATCATTAATCCTCAATCCTCAATCCTCAGTCCTCAATCCCCAGTCATCAATCCTCAATCTTCAATACTCAATCGTCAGTCCTCAATATTCAGCACACAAACTTCAGCCATGAATCCTCAATACTCAACCATCAATCCTCAATTCTCAATACTCAATAGAATATTCTGAATTCCCATGGTTCAATACTCAATCCACAATATTCAATAATCAAATCTCAATCCTCAATCTTCAATCCTCAATACTCAATTTCAATCCTCAATTCTCAGTCCTCAATCCTCAGTCCTCAGTCCTCAGTCGTCAAACCTCAAACCCCGCACCTCAGCCCTCATCCTCAATCCTCAGTCCTCAATCCTCAATCCTCAATCCTCAATCCTCAATCTTCAATCCTCAATCCACAATCTTCAACCCTCAATCTTCAATCCTCAATCCTCAATCCTCAATCCTCAATCCTCAAACCTCAGACATCAATACTCAATCTTCAATACACAATCCTCAATCCTCAATCCTCAATCCTGAATCCTCAACCCTCAACCCTCATTCCTCAAACCTCAATCCTCAATCCTTAATATTCAATCATCAATACTCAATCTTCTATCCTCAATCCTCAATCCACAATCCTCATTCCTCAATCCTCAACCCTCAATATTCAGCACACAACCCTCAGCCATGAATCCTCAATACTCAACCATCAATCCTCAATTCTCAATACTCAATAGAATATCCTGAATTCTCATGGTTCAATACTCAATCCACAATATTCAATAATCAAATCTCAATCCTCAATCTTCATTCCTCAGTACTCAATTTCAATCCTCAATCCTCAAACCTCAATCCTCTACCGTCAGTCCTCGTCCAGAATCCTCAAACCTCAACACTCAATCCTCAATATTCAATCATCAATACTCAATCTTCCATCCTCAATCCTCAATCCTCAATCCTCAATCCTCAACCCTCAATATTCAACACACAACCCTCAGCCATGAATCCTCAATACTCAACCATCAATCCTCAATTCTCAATACTCAATCCTCAATCGTCAATACTCAATCCCCAATCCTCAATCTTCAATCCTCAATCCTCAATCCTCAATCCTCAATCCTCAATCCTCAGACCTCAATCATCAATATTCAACCATCAGTCCTCGTCCTCAATACACAACCCTCAATCCTCAATCCCCAATCTTTAATCATCAATATTCAATCTTCAATCCTCAATGCTCAATCCTCAATCCTCAATCCTCAATCCTCAATCTTCAATCCTCAATCCTCAATCCTCAATCCTCAATCCTCAACCTCCAATCCTCAATACTCAATCTTCAATCCTCAATCCTCAATCCTCAATCCTCAACCCTCAATCTTCAATCCTCAATACTCAATTTTCAATCCTCAATCCGCAATCCTCAATCCTCAATCCTCAGACCTCAAGTATCAATACTCAACCCTCAGTCCTCGTTCTCAATCCAAAACCCTCAATCGTCAATCTTCATTCCTCAATACTCAATCTTCAATCCTCAACCCTCAATCCTAAATCCTCAATCCTCATTCTTCAATCCTCAATACCCAATCATCAATCTTCAATCCTCAACCCTCAATCCTCAATTCTCAATCCTCAATCCTCAGTCCTCAGTCCACAAACCTCAATCCTCTACCCTCAGCCCTCATTCTCCATCCTCAATTCTTGATCATCACTCCTCAATCTTCAATCCTCAATATTCAATCTTCAACCCTCAATCCTCAATCCTCAATCCTCAATCCTCAATCCTCAGTGATCAATACTCAATCTTCAATACACAATCCGCAATACTCAATCCTCAATCCTCAATCCTCAATCCTCAATCCTCAGTCCTCAAACCTCAATCCCGAATCCTCAATCCTGAATCCTCCATCTTCAGCCCTCAGTCCTCAACGATCAGTTGTCAATCCTCAATCCTCCAAAGAATATCATCAATTCACAGTGTTCAATACTCAATACTCAACCTGCAATCTTCAAGTCTCTATCCACAAACATCAACTCTCATCACTCAACCCCCAACACTCAGTCCCCAATCCTCAATATTCAATCCTCAATCCTCAATCCTCAATCCACAATCCTCAACCTTCAATCCTCAATACTCAATCTTCAATCCTCAATCCTCAATCCTCAATCCTCAATCCTCAATCCTCATTCCTCAATCCTCAATATTGAATCCTCAATACTCAATCTTCAATCATCAATCCTCAATCCTCAATCCTCAGTCCTCAATCCCCAGTCATCAATCCTCAATCTTCAATACTCAATCGTCAGTCCTCAATATTCAGCACACAAACTTCAGCCATGAATCCTCAACCATCAATCCTCAATTCTCAATACTCAATAGAATATTCTGAATTCCCATGGTTCAATACTCAATCCACAATATTCAATAATCAAATCTCAATCCTCAATCTTCAATCCTCAATACTCAATTTCAATCCTCAATTCTCAGTCCTCAATCCTCAGTCCTCAGTCCTCAGTCGTCAAACCTCAAACCCCGCACCTCAGCCCTCATCCTCAATCCTCAGTCCTCAATCCTCAATCCTCAATCCTCAATCCTCAATCTTCAATCCTCAATCCACAATCTTCAACCCTCAATCTTCAATCCTCAATCCTCAATCCTCAATCCTCAATCCTCAAACCTCAGACATCAATACTCAATCTTCAATACACAATCCTCAATCCTCAATCCTCAATCCTGAATCCTCAACCCTCAACCCTCATTCCTCAAACCTCAATCCTCAATCCTTAATATTCAATCATCAATACTCAATCATCTATCCTCAATCCTCAATCCACAATCCTCATTCCTCAATCCTCAACCCTCAATATTCAGCACACAACCCTCAGCCATGAATCCTCAATACTCAACCATCAATCCTCAATTCTCAATACTCAATAGAATATCCTGAATCCTCATGGTTCAATACTCAATCCACAATATTCAATAATCAAATCTCAATCCTCAATCTTCATTCCTCAGTACTCAATTTCAATCCTCAATTTTCAATCCTCAATCGTCTATCCTCAACCCTCAATCCTCAATCCTCAATCCTCAATACTCAATCTTCAATCGTCAATCCTCAATCCTCAATTTTCAATCCTCAATACTCAATTTTCAATCCTCAATCCTCAATCCTCATTCCTCAATCCTCATTCTACAATCCACAATACCCAATCCTCAATATTCAATCCTCAATCCTCAATCCTCAATCCTCAATCCTGAATCTTCAATCCTCAGTCCCCAATCCTCAATCTTCAATCCTCAATCCTCATTCCCCAATCCTCAATCCCCAATCCTCAGCCCTCAGTCCTCAAACCTCAATGCTCAATCCTCAATCCCTAATCCTCAATCCTCAATCCACAATCATCAATCCTCAATCTTCAATACTCAATCCTCGATCCTCAATCCTCAATCCTCATACCTCAATCATCAATCCTCAATACTCAATCTTCAATCCTCAATCCTCAGTCTTCAAACCTCAATCCTCAATCCTCAGTGATCAATACTCAATCTTCAATACACAATCCTCAATCCTCAATCCTCAATTCTCAATCCTCAATCCTCAATCCTCAATCCTCATTTCTCAAACCTCAATCCTCAACCCTCAGTCCTCACCCTCAACTCTCAATTCTCAATCCTCAATCCTCAATCCTCAATCTTCAATCCTCAATAGTCAATCTCCAATCCTAGATCCTTAATCCTCAATCCTCAATCCCCAATCTTCAATCCTAAATAATCAATCTCCAATCCTAGATCCTCAACCCTCAATCCTCAATCCTCAATCCTCAATCCTCATTCTTCAATCCTCAATACCCAATCCTCAATCTTCAATCCTCTATCAACAATCCTTAATTCTCAATCCTCAATCCTCAGTCCTCAGTCGACAAACCACAATCCCCGACCCTCAGCCCTCATCCTCAATCCTCAGTCCTCAATCCTCAGTCCTCAGTCCTCAACCCTCAATCCTCAACCCTCAGACATCATCCTCAATCCTCAATCCTCAATCCTCAATCCCCAATCTTCAATCCTCAATACTCAATCTTCAATCCTCAATCATCATTCCTCAAACCTCAAATCTGAATCCTCAATACTCAACCTTCAATCCTCAATCCTCCGTCCTCAGTACTCAACCATCAATCCTCAATTCTCAATACTCAATAGAATACCCTGAATTCTCAGGATTCAATACACAAACCTCAATCTTCAACCTTCAGCCCTCATCCTCCATCCTCAATCCTCAATCCTCAATCCTCAGTCCTCAAACCTCAATCCTGAATCCTCAATCCCGAATCCTCAATCTTCAGGCCTCAGTCCTCAACAATCAGTTGTCAATCCTCAATCCTCCAAAGAATATCATCAATTCACAGTATTCAATACTCAATACTGAATCTTCAATCTTCAAGTCTCTATCCACAAACATCAACTCTCATCACTCAACCCCCAACACTCAGTCCCCAATCCTCAATATTCAATCCTCAATCCTCAATCCTCAATCCACAATCCTCAACCTTCAATCCTCAATACTCAATCTTCAATCCTCAATCCTCAATCCTCAATCCTCAATCCTCAATCTTCAATCCTCAATCCACAACCTTCAACCCTCAATCTTCAATCCTCAATCCTCAATCCTCAACCTTCAATCCTCATTCCTCAAACCTCAATCCTCAACCCTCAGTCCTCATCCTCAGTTCTCAATCCTCAATCCTCAATCCTCAATCCTCAATCTTCAATCCTCAATAATCAATCTCCAATACTAGATCCTCAATCCACAATCTTCAATCCTTAATTCTCAATCTTCAATCCTCAATCCCCAGTCTTCAATCTTCAATCGTCAATGCTCAATCCTCAATCCTCAATCCTCAGTCCTCAATCCTCAGTCCTCAATCCTCAAACCTCAATCCTCTACCGTCAGTCCTCGTCCAGAATCCTCAAACCTCAACACTCAATCCTCAATATTCAATCATCAATACTCAATCTTCCATCCTCAATCCTCAATCCTCAATCCTCAATCCTCAACCCTCAATATTCAACACACAACCCTCAGCCATGAATCCTCAATACTCAACCATCAATCCTCAATTCTCAATACTCAATCCTCAATCGTCAATACTCAATCCCCAATCCTCAATCTTCAATCCTCAATCCTCAATCCTCAATCCTCAATCCTCAATCCTCAGACCTCAATCATCAATATTCAACCATCAGTCCTCGTCCTCAATACACAACCCTCAATCCTCAATCCCCAATCTTTAATCATCAATATTCAATCTTCAATCCTCAATGCTCAATCCTCAATCCTCAGTCCTCAATCCTCAATCCTCAATCCTCAATCCTCAGTCCTCAAACCTCAATCCTGAATCCTCAATCCTGAATCCTCAATCTTCAGACCTCAGTCCTCAACAATCAGTTGTCAAACCTCAATCGTCCAAAGAATATCATCAATTCACAGTTTTCAATACTCAACACTCAATCTGCAATCTTCCAGTCTCTATCCACAAACATCAATTCTCATCACTCAACCACCAACACTCAGTCCCCAATCCTCAATATTCAATCCTCAATCCTCAATCCTCAATCTTCAATCCTCAACCCTCAATCCTCAATTCTCAATCCTCAATCCTCAGTCCTCAGTCCACAAACCTCAATCCTCTACCCTCAGCCCTCATTCTCCATCCTCAATTCTTGATCATCACTCCTCAATCTTCAATCCTCAATATTCAATCTTCAACCCTCAATCCTCAATCCTCAATCCTCAATCCTCAATCCTCAGTGATCAATACTCAATCTTCAATACACAATCCGCAATACTCAATCCTCAATCCTCAATCCTCAATCCTCAATCCTCAGTCCTCAAACCTCAATCCCGAATCCTCAATCCTGAATCCTCCATCTTCAGCCCTCAGTCCTCAACGATCAGTTGTCAATCCTCAATCCTCCAAAGAATATCATCAATTCACAGTGTTCAATACTCAATACTCAACCTGCAATCTTCAAGTCTCTATCCACAAACATCAACTCTCATCACTCAACCCCCAACACTCAGTCCCCAATCCTCAATATTCAATCCTCAATCCTCAATCCTCAATCCACAATCCTCAACCTTCAATCCTCAATACTCAAACTTCAATCCTCAATCCTCAATCCTCAATCCTCAATCCTCAATCCTCATTCCTCAATCCTCAATATTGAATCCTCAATACTCAATCTTCAATCATCAATCCTCAATCCTCAATCCTCAGTCCTCAATCCCCAGTCATCAATCCTCAATCTTCAATACTCAATCGTCAGTCCTCAATATTCAGCACACAAACTTCAGCCATGAATCCTCAATACTCAACCATCAATCCTCAATTCTCAATACTCAATAGAATATTCTGAATTCCCATGGTTCAATACTCAATCCACAATATTCAATAATCAAATCTCAATCCTCAATCTTCAATCCTCAATACTCAATTTCAATCCTCAATTCTCAGTCCTCAATCCTCAGTCCTCAGTCCTCAGTCGTCAAACCTCAAACCCCGCACCTCAGCCCTCATCCTCAATCCTCAGTCCTCAATCCTCAATCCTCAATCCTCAATCCTCAATCTTCAATCCTCAATCCACAATCTTCAACCCTCAATCTTCAATCCTCAATCCTCAATCCTCAATCCTCAATCCTCAAACCTCAGACATCAATACTCAATCTTCAATACACAATCCTCAATCCTCAATCCTCAATCCTGAATCCTCAACCCTCAACCCTCATTCCTCAAACCTCAATCCTCAATCCTTAATATTCAATCATCAATACTCAATCTTCTATCCTCAATCCTCAATCCACAATCCTCATTCCTCAATCCTCAACCCTCAATATTCAGCACACAACCCTCAGCCATGAATCCTCAATACTCAACCATCAATCCTCAATTCTCAATACTCAATAGAATATCCTGAATTCTCATGGTTCAATACTCAATCCACAATATTCAATAATCAAATCTCAATCCTCCATCTTCATTCCTCAGTACTCAATTTCAATCCTCAATTTTCAATCCTCAATCGTCTATCCTCAACCCTCAATCCTCAATCCTCAATCCTCAATACTCAATCTTCAATCGTCAATCCTCAATCCTCAATTTTCAATCCTCAATACTCAATTTTCAATCCTCAATCCTCAATCCTCATTCCTCAATCCTCATTCTACAATCCACAATACCCAATCCTCAATATTCAATCCTCAATCCTCAATCCTCAATCCTCAATCCTGAATCTTCAATCCTCAGTCCCCAATCCTCAATCTTCAATCCTCAATCCTCATTCCCCAATCCTCAATCCTCAATCCTCAGCCCTCAGTCCTCAAACCTCAATGCTCAATCCTCAATCCCCAATCCTCAATCCTCAATCCACAATCATCAATCCTCAATCTTCAATACTCAATCCTCGATCCTCAATCCTCAATCCTCATACCTCTATCATCAATCCTCAATACTCAATCTTCAATCCTCAATCCTCAGTCTTCAAACCTCAATCCTCAATCCTCAGTGATCAATACTCAATCTTCAATACACAATCCTCAATCCTCAATCCTCAATTCTCAATCCTCAATCCTCAATCCTCAATCCTCATTTCTCAAACCTCAATCCTCAACCCTCAGTCCTCATCCTCAACTCTCAATTCTCAATCCTCAATCCTCAATCCTCAATCTTCAATCCTCAATAGTCAATCTCCAATCCTAGATCCTTAATCCTCAATCCTCAATCCCCAATCTTCAATCCTAAATAATCAATCTCCAATCCTAGATCCTCAACCCTCAATCCTCAATCCTCAATCCTCAATCCTCATTCTTCAATCCTCAATACCCAATCCTCAATCTTCAATCCTCTATCAACAATCCTTAATTCTCAATCCTCAATCCTCAGTCCTCAGTCGACAAACCACAATCCCCGACCCTCAGCCCTCATCCTCAATCCTCAGTCCTCAATCCTCAGTCCTCAGTCCTCAACCCTCAATCCTCAACCCTCAGACATCATCCTCAATCCTCAATCCTCAATCCTCAATCCCCAATCTTCAATCCTCAATACTCAATCTTCAATCCTCAATCATCATTCCTCAAACCTCAAATCTGAATCCTCAATACTCAACCTTCAATCCTCAATCCTCCGTCCTCAGTACTCAACCATCAATCCTCAATTCTCAATACTCAATAGAATACCCTGAATTCTCAGGATTCAATACACAAACCTCAATCTTCAACCTTCAGCCCTCATCCTCCATCCTCAATCCTCAATCCTCAATCCTCAGTCCTCAAACCTCAATCCTGAATCCTCAATCCCGAATCCTCAATCTTCAGGCCTCAGTCCTCAACAATCAGTTGTCAATCCTCAATCCTCCAAAGAATATCATCAATTCACAGTATTCAATACTCAATACTGAATCTTCAATCTTCAAGTCTCTATCCACAAACATCAACTCTCATCACTCAACCCCCAACACTCAGTCCCCAATCCTCAATATTCAATCCTCAATCCTCAATCCTCAATCCACAATCCTCAACCTTCAATCCTCAATACTCAATCTTCAATCCTCAATCCTCAATCCTCAATCCTCAATCCTCAATCCTCAATCCTCAATCCTCTACCCTCAGCCCTCATTCTCCATCCTCAATTCTTGATCATCACTCCTCAATCTTCAATCCTCAATATTCAATCTTCAACCCTCAATCCTCAATCCTCAATCCTCAATCCTCAATCCTCAGTGATCAATACTCAATCTTCAATACACAATCCGCAATCCTCAATCCTCAATCCTCAATCCTCAATCCTCAATCCTCAGTCCTCAAACCTCAATCCTGAATCCTCAATCCTGAATCCTCCATCTTCAGCCCTCAGTCCTCAACAATCAGTTGTCAATCCTCAATCCTCCAAAGAATATCATCAATTCACAGTGTTCAATACTCAATACTCAATCTGCAATCTTCAAGTCTCTATCCACAAACATCAACTCTCATCACTCAACCCCCAACACTCAGTCCCCAATCCTCAATATTCAATCCTCAATCCTCAATCCTCAATCCACAATCCTCAACCTTCAATCCTCAATACTCAATCTTCAATCCTCAATCCTCAATCCTCAATCCTCAATCCTCAATCCTCAATCCTCAATCCTCAATATTGAATCCTCAATGCTCAATCTTCAATCATCAATCCTCAATCCTCAATCATCAGTCCTCAATCCTCAGTCATCAATCCTCAATCTTCAATACTCAATCGTCAATCCTTAGTCCTCAATCCTCAATCCTCAATCCTCAATCCTCAATCCTCAATCCTCAATCCTCAATCCTCAATATTGAATCCTCAATGCTCAATCTTCAATCATCAATCCTCAATCCTCAATCATCTGTCCTCAATCCTCAGTCATCAATCCTGAATCTTCAATACTCAATCGTCAATCCTTAGTCCTCAATCCTCAATCCTCGATCCTCGTTCCTCAAACCTCAATCCTTAAACCTCAGTCCTCACCCTCAATTCTCAATTCTCAATTCTCAATCCTCAATCCTCAATCTTCAATCCTCAATAATCAATCTCAAATCCTACATCCTCAATCCCCAATCCTCAATCCTTAATCCTCAATCTTGAATCCTCAATCGCCTGTCCTCAATCTTCAATCCTCAATGCTCAATCCTCAATCCTCAATATTCAACACTCAACCCTCAACCCTCAACCATCAATCCTCAATACTCAATCCTCAATAATCAATCTCCAATCCTAGATCCTCAATCCCCTATATTCAATCCTTAATCCTCAATCTTCAATCCTCAATCCCCAGTCATCAATCTTCAATCCTCAATGCTCAATCCTCAAACCTCAATCCTCAGTCCTCAATCCTCAATCCTCAATCCTCAAACCTCAATCCTCAACCGTCAGTCCTCGTCCTCAATCCTCAAACCTCAATCCTCAATCCTCCATATTCAATCATCAATACTCAATCTTCAATCCTCAATCCTCTATCCTCAATCCTCAATCCTCGATCCTCAGTATTCAACACCCAACCCTCAGCCATCAATCCTCAATACTCAACCATCAATACTCAATTCTCAATACTCAATAAAATATCCTGAATTCTCATGGTTCAATACTCAATCCACAATATTCAATAATCAAATCTCAATCCTCAATCTTCAATCCTCAATACTCAACTTCAATCCTCAATCCTCAATTCTCAATCCTCAATACTCAATCCTCAATCCTCAATCCTCAATCCCCAATCCTCAAATTTCAATCCTCAATCCTCAATCCTCAATCCTCAATCCTCAATCCTCAATCCTCAATCTTCAATCCTCAATACTCAATCGTCAATACTCAATCCCCAATCCTCAATCTTCAATCCTCAATCCTCAATCCTCAATCCTCAATCCTCAATCCTCAGACCTCAATCATCAATATTCAACCATCAGTCCTCGTCCTCAATACACAACCCTCAATCCTCAATCCCCAATCTTTAATCATCAATATTCAATCTTCAATCCTCAATGCTCAATCCTCAATCCTCAATCCTCAATCCTCAATCTTCAATCCTCAATCCTCAATCCTCAATCCTCAATCCTCAACCTCCAATCCTCAATACTCAATCTTCAATCCTCAATCCTCAATCCTCAATCCTCAACCCTCAATCTTCAATCCTCAATACTCAATTTTCAATCCTCAATCCGCAATCCTCAATCCTCAATCCTCAGACCTCAAGTATCAATACTCAACCCTCAGTCCTCGTTCTCAATCCAAAACCCTCAATCGTCAATCTTCATTCCTCAATACTCAATCTTCAATCCTCAACCCTCAATCCTAAATCCTCAATCCTCATTCTTCAATCCTCAATACCCAATCCTCAATCTTCAATCCTCAACCCTCAATCCTCAATTCTCAATCCTCAATCCTCAGTCCTCAGTCCACAAACCTCAATCCTCTACCCTCAGCCCTCATTCTCCATCCTCAATTCTTGATCATCACTCCTCAATCTTCAATCCTCAATATTCAATCTTCAACCCTCAATCCTCAATCCTCAATCCTCAATCCTCAATCCTCAGTGATCAATACTCAATCTTCAATACACAATCCGCAATACTCAATCCTCAATCCTCAATCCTCAATCCTCAATCCTCAGTCCTCAAACCTCAATCCCGAATCCTCAATCCTGAATCCTCCATCTTCAGCCCTCAGTCCTCAACGATCAGTTGTCAATCCTCAATCCTCCAAAGAATATCATCAATTCACAGTGTTCAATACTCAATACTCAACCTGCAATCTTCAAGTCTCTATCCACAAACATCAACTCTCATCACTCAACCCCCAACACTCAGTCCCCAATCCTCAATATTCAATCCTCAATCCTCAATCCTCAATCCACAATCCTCAACCTTCAATCCTCAATACTCAATCTTCAATCCTCAATCCTCAATCCTCAATCCTCAATCCTCAATCCTCATTCCTCAATCCTCAATATTGAATCCTCAATACTCAATCTTCAATCATCAATCCTCAATCCTCAATCCTCAGTCCTCAATCCCCAGTCATCAATCCTCAATCTTCAATACTCAATCGTCAGTCCTCAATATTCAGCACACAAACTTCAGCCATGAATCCTCAATACTCAACCATCAATCCTCAATTCTCAATACTCAATAGAATATTCTGAATTCCCATGGTTCAATACTCAATCCACAATATTCAATAATCAAATCTCAATCCTCAATCTTCAATCCTCAATACTCAATTTCAATCCTCAATTCTCAGTCCTCAATCCTCAGTCCTCAGTCCTCAGTCGTCAAACCTCAAACCCCGCACCTCAGCCCTCATCCTCAATCCTCAGTCCTCAATCCTCAATCCTCAATCCTCAATCCTCAATCTTCAATCCTCAATCCACAATCTTCAACCCTCAATCTTCAAACCTCAATCCTCAATCCTCAATCCTCAATCCTCAAACCTCAGACATCAATACTCAATCTTCAATACACAATCCTCAATCCTCAATCCTCAATCCTGAATCCTCAACCCTCAACCCTCATTCCTCAAACCTCAATCCTCAATCCTTAATATTCAATCATCAATACTCAATCTTCTATCCTCAATCCTCAATCCACAATCCTCATTCCTCAATCCTCAACCCTCAATATTCAGCACACAACCCTCAGCCATGAATCCTCAATACTCAACCATCAATCCTCAATTCTCAATACTCAATAGAATATCCTGAATTCTCATGGTTCAATACTCAATCCACAATATTCAATAATCAAATCTCAATCCTCAATCTTCATTCCTCAGTACTCAATTTCAATCCTCAATTTTCAATCCTCAATCGTCTATCCTCAACCCTCAATCCTCAATCCTCAATCCTCAATACTCAATCTTCAATCGTCAATCCTCAATCCTCAATTTTCAATCCTCAATACTCAATTTTCAATCCTCAATCCTCAATCCTCATTCCTCAATCCTCAATCTACAATCCACAATACCCAATCCTCAATATTCAATCCTCAATCCTCAATCCTCAATCCTCAATCCTGAATCTTCAATCCTCAGTCCCCAATCCTCAATCTTCAATCCTCAATCCTCATTCCCCAATCCTCAATCCTCAATCCTCAGCCCTCAGTCCTCAAACCTCAATGCTCAATCCTCAATCCCCAATCCTCAATCCTCAATCCACAATCATCAATCCTCAATCTTCAATACTCAATCCTCGATCCTCAATCCTCAATCCTCATACCTCTATCATCAATCCTCAATACTCAATCTTCAATCCTCAATCCTCAGTCTTCAAACCTCAATCCTCAATCCTCAGTGATCAATACTCAATCTTCAATACACAATCCTCAATCCTCAATTCTCAATCCTCAATCCTCAATCCACAATCCTCATTTCTCAAACCTCAATCCTCAACCCTCAGTCCTCATCCTCAACTCTCAATTCTCAATCCTCAATCCTCAATCCTCAATCTTCAATCCTCAATAGTCAATCTCCAATCCTAGATCCTTAATCCTCAATCCTCAATCCCCAATCTTCAATCCTAAATAATCAATCTCCAATCCTAGATCCTCAACCCTCAATCCTCAATCCTCAATCCTCAATCCTCATTCTTCAATCCTCAATACCCAATCCTCAATCTTCAATCCTCTATCAACAATCCTTAATTCTCAATCCTCAATCCTCAG
Organism: Calliopsis andreniformis; assembly: GCF_051401765.1. Taxonomy (NCBI): domain Eukaryota; kingdom Metazoa; phylum Arthropoda; class Insecta; order Hymenoptera; family Andrenidae; genus Calliopsis; species Calliopsis andreniformis. The sequence continues at coordinate 1,520,333 of NW_027480520.1, read as the reverse complement.
TCCTCAGTCGACAAACCACAATCCCCGACCCTCAGCCCTCATCCTCAATCCTCAGTCCTCAATCCTCAGTCCTCAGTCCTCAACCCTCAATCCTCAACCCTCAGACATCATCCTCAATCCTCAATCCTCAATCCTCAATCCCCAATCTTCAATCCTCAATACTCAATCTTCAATCCTCAATCATCATTCCTCAAACCTCAAATCTGAATCCTCAATACTCAACGTTCAATCCTCAATCCTCCGTCCTCAGTACTCAACCATCAATCCTCAATTCTCAATACTCAATAGAATACCCTGAATTCTCAGGATTCAATACACAAACCTCAATCTTCAACCTTCAGCCCTCATCCTCCATCCTCAATCCTCAATCCTCAATCCTCAGTCCTCAAACCTCAATCCTGAATCCTCAATCCCGAATCCTCAATCTTCAGGCCTCAGTCCTCAACAATCAGTTGTCAATCCTCAATCCTCCAAAGAATATCATCAATTCACAGTATTCAATACTCAATACTGAATCTTCAATCTTCAAGTCTCTATCCACAAACATCAACTCTCATCACTCAACCCCCAACACTCAGTCCCCAATCCTCAATATTCAATCCTCAATCCTCAATCCTCAATCCACAATCCTCAACCTTCAATCCTCAATACTCAATCTTCAATCCTCAATCCTCAATCCTCAATCCTCAATCCTCAATCCTCAATCCTCAATCCTCTACCCTCAGCCCTCATTCTCCATCCTCAATTCTTGATCATCACTCCTCAATCTTCAATCCTCAATATTCAATCTTCAACCCTCAATCCTCAATCCTCAATCCTCAATCCTCAATCCTCAGTGATCAATACTCAATCTTCAATACACAATCCGCAATCCTCAATCCTCAATCCTCAATCCTCAATCCTCAATCCTCAGTCCTCAAACCTCAATCCTGAATCCTCAATCCTGAATCCTCCATCTTCAGCCCTCAGTCCTCAACAATCAGTTGTCAATCCTCAATCCTCCAAAGAATATCATCAATTCACAGTGTTCAATACTCAATACTCAATCTGCAATCTTCAAGTCTCTATCCACAAACATCAACTCTCATCACTCAACCCCCAACACTCAGTCCCCAATCCTCAATATTCAATCCTCAATCCTCAATCCTCAATCCACAATCCTCAACCTTCAATCCTCAATACTCAATCTTCAATCCTCAATCCTCAATCCTCAATCCTCAATCCTCAATCCTCAATCCTCAATCCTCAATATTGAATCCTCAATGCTCAATCTTCAATCATCAATCCTCAATCCTCAATCATCAGTCCTCAATCCTCAGTCATCAATCCTCAATCTTCAATACTCAATCGTCAATCCTTAGTCCTCAATCCTCAATCCTCAATCCTCAATCCTCAATCCTCAATCCTCAATCCTCAATCCTCAATATTGAATCCTCAATGCTCAATCTTCAATCATCAATCCTCAATCCTCAATCATCAGTCCTCAATCCTCAGTCATCAATCCTGAATCTTCAATACTCAATCGTCAATCCTTAGTCCTCAATCCTCAATCCTCGATCCTCGTTCCTCAAACCTCAATCCTTAAACCTCAGTCCTCACCCTCAATTCTCAATTCTCAATTCTCAATCCTCAATCCTCAATCTTCAATCCTCAATAATCAATCTCAAATCCTACATCCTCAATCCCCAATCCTCAATCCTTAATCCTCAATCTTGAATCCTCAATCGCCTGTCCTCAATCTTCAATCCTCAATGCTCAATCCTCAATCCTCAATATTCAACACTCAACCCTCAACCCTCAACCATCAATCCTCAATACTCAATCCTCAATAATCAATCTCCAATCCTAGATCCTCAATCCCCTATATTCAATCCTTAATCCTCAATCTTCAATCCTCAATCCCCAGTCATCAATCTTCAATCCTCAATGCTCAATCCTCAAACCTCAATCCTCAGTCCTCAATCCTCAATCCTCAATCCTCAAACCTCAATCCTCAACCGTCAGTCCTCGTCCTCAATCCTCAAACCTCAATCCTCAATCCTCCATATTCAATCATCAATACTCAATCTTCAATCCTCAATCCTCTATCCTCAATCCTCAATCCTCGATCCTCAGTATTCAACACCCAACCCTCAGCCATCAATCCTCAATACTCAACCATCAATACTCAATTCTCAATACTCAATAAAATATCCTGAATTCTCATGGTTCAATACTCAATCCACAATATTCAATAATCAAATCTCAATCCTCAATCTTCAATCCTCAATACTCAACTTCAATCCTCAATCCTCAATTCTCAATCCTCAATACTCAATCCTCAATCCTCAATCCTCAATCCCCAATCCTCAAATTTCAATCCTCAATCCTCAATCCTCAATCCTCAATCCTCAATCCTCAATCCTCAATCTTCAATCCTCAATACTCAATCGTCAATACTCAATCCCCAATCCTCAATCTTCAATCCTCAATCCTCAATCCTCAATCCTCAATCCTCAATCCTCAGACCTCAATCATCAATATTCAACCATCAGTCCTCGTCCTCAATACACAACCCTCAATCCTCAATCCCCAATCTTTAATCATCAATATTCAATCTTCAATCCTCAATGCTCAATCCTCAATCCTCAATCCTCAATCCTCAATCTTCAATCCTCAATCCTCAATCCTCAATCCTCAATCCTCAACCTCCAATCCTCAATACTCAATCTTCAATCCTCAATCCTCAATCCTCAATCCTCAACCCTCAATCTTCAATCCTCAATACTCAATTTTCAATCCTCAATCCGCAATCCTCAATCCTCAATCCTCAGACCTCAAGTATCAATACTCAACCCTCAGTCCTCGTTCTCAATCCAAAACCCTCAATCGTCAATCTTCATTCCTCAATACTCAATCTTCAATCCTCAACCCTCAATCCTAAATCCTCAATCCTCATTCTTCAATCCTCAATACCCAATCCTCAATCTTCAATCCTCAACCCTCAATCCTCAATTCTCAATCCTCAATCCTCAGTCCTCAGTCCACAAACCTCAATCCTCTACCCTCAGCCCTCATTCTCCATCCTCAATTCTTGATCATCACTCCTCAATCTTCAATCCTCAATATTCAATCTTCAACCCTCAATCCTCAATCCTCAATCCTCAATCCTCAATCCTCAGTGATCAATACTCAATCTTCAATACACAATCCGCAATACTCAATCCTCAATCCTCAATCCTCAATCCTCAATCCTCAGTCCTCAAACCTCAATCCCGAATCCTCAATCCTGAATCCTCCATCTTCAGCCCTCAGTCCTCAACGATCAGTTGTCAATCCTCAATCCTCCAAAGAATATCATCAATTCACAGTGTTCAATACTCAATACTCAACCTGCAATCTTCAAGTCTCTATCCACAAACATCAACTCTCATCACTCAACCCCCAACACTCAGTCCCCAATCCTCAATATTCAATCCTCAATCCTCAATCCTCAATCCACAATCCTCAACCTTCAATCCTCAATACTCAATCTTCAATCCTCAATCCTCAATCCTCAATCCTCAATCCTCAATCCTCATTCCTCAATCCTCAATATTGAATCCTCAATACTCAATCTTCAATCATCAATCCTCAATCCTCAATCCTCAGTCCTCAATCCCCAGTCATCAATCCTCAATCTTCAATACTCAATCGTCAGTCCTCAATATTCAGCACACAAACTTCAGCCATGAATCCTCAATACTCAACCATCAATCCTCAATTCTCAATACTCAATAGAATATTCTGAATTCCCATGGTTCAATACTCAATCCACAATATTCAATAATCAAATCTCAATCCTCAATCTTCAATCCTCAATACTCAATTTCAATCCTCAATTCTCAGTCCTCAATCCTCAGTCCTCAGTCCTCAGTCGTCAAACCTCAAACCCCGCACCTCAGCCCTCATCCTCAATCCTCAGACCTCAATCCTCAATCCTCAATCCTCAATCCTCAATCTTCAATCCTCAATCCACAATCTTCAACCCTCAATCTTCAATCCTCAATCCTCAATCCTCAATCCTCAATCCTCAAACCTCAGACATCAATACTCAATCTTCAATACACAATCCTCAATCCTCAATCCTCAATCCTGAATCCTCAACCCTCAACCCTCATTCCTCAAACCTCAATCCTCAATCCTTAATATTCAATCATCAATACTCAATCTTCTATCCTCAATCCTCAATCCACAATCCTCATTCCTCAATCCTCAACCCTCAATATTCAGCACACAACCCTCAGCCATGAATCCTCAATACTCAACCATCAATCCTCAATTCTCAATACTCAATAGAATATCCTGAATTCTCATGGTTCAATACTCAATCCACAATATTCAATAATCAAATCTCAATCCTCAATCTTCATTCCTCAGTACTCAATTTCAATCCTCAATTTTCAATCCTCAATCGTCTATCCTCAACCCTCAATCCTCAATCCTCAATCCTCAATACTCAATCTTCAATCGTCAATCCTCAATCCTCAATTTTCAATCCTCAATACTCAATTTTCAATCCTCAATCCTCAATCCTCATTCCTCAATCCTCAATCTACAATCCACAATACCCAATCCTCAATATTCAATCCTCAATCCTCAATCCTCAATCCTCAATCCTGAATCTTCAATCCTCAGTCCCCAATCCTCAATCTTCAATCCTCAATCCTCATTCCCCAATCCTCAATCCTCAATCCTCAGCCCTCAGTCCTCAAACCTCAATGCTCAATCCTCAATCCCCAATCCTCAATCCTCAATCCACAATCATCAATCCTCAATCTTCAATACTCAATCCTCGATCCTCAATCCTCAATCCTCATACCTCTATCATCAATCCTCAATACTCAATCTTCAATCCTCAATCCTCAGTCTTCAAACCTCAATCCTCAATCCTCAGTGATCAATACTCAATCTTCAATACACAATCCTCAATCCTCAATTCTCAATCCTCAATCCTCAATCCTCAATCCTCATTTCTCAAACCTCAATCCTCAACCCTCAGTCCTCATCCTCAACTCTCAATTCTCAATCCTCAATCCTCAATCCTCAATCTTCAATCCTCAATAGTCAATCTCCAATCCTAGATCCTTAATCCTCAATCCTCAATCCCCAATCTTCAATCCTAAATAATCAATCTCCAATCCTAGATCCTCAACCCTCAATCCTCAATCCTCAATCCTCAATCCTCATTCTTCAATCCTCAATACCCAATCCTCAATCTTCAATCCTCTATCAACAATCCTTAATTCTCAATCCTCAATCCTCAGTCCTCAGTCGACAAACCACAATCCCCGACCCTCAGCCCTCATCCTCAATCCTCAGTCCTCAATCCTCAGTCCTCAGTCCTCAACCCTCAATCCTCAACCCTCAGACATCATCCTCAATCCTCAATCCTCAATCCTCAATCCCCAATCTTCAATCCTCAATACTCAATCTTCAATCCTCAATCATCATTCCTCAAACCTCAAATCTGAATCCTCAATACTCAACGTTCAATCCTCAATCCTCCGTCCTCAGTACTCAACCATCAATCCTCAATTCTCAATACTCAATAGAATACCCTGAATTCTCAGGATTCAATACACAAACCTCAATCTTCAACCTTCAGCCCTCATCCTCCATCCTCAATCCTCAATCCTCAATCCTCAGTCCTCAAACCTCAATCCTGAATCCTCAATCCCGAATCCTCAATCTTCAGGCCTCAGTCCTCAACAATCAGTTGTCAATCCTCAATCCTCCAAAGAATATCATCAATTCACAGTATTCAATACTCAATACTGAATCTTCAATCTTCAAGTCTCTATCCACAAACATCAACTCTCATCACTCAACCCCCAACACTCAGTCCCCAATCCTCAATATTCAATCCTCAATCCTCAATCCTCAATCCACAATCCTCAACCTTCAATCCTCAATACTCAATCTTCAATCCTCAATCCTCAATCCTCAATCCTCAATCCTCAATCCTCAATCCTCAATCCTCTACCCTCAGCCCTCATTCTCCATCCTCAATTCTTGATCATCACTCCTCAATCTTCAATCCTCAATATTCAATCTTCAACCCTCAATCCTCAATCCTCAATCCTCAATCCTCAATCCTCAGTGATCAATACTCAATCTTCAATACACAATCCGCAATCCTCAATCCTCAATCCTCAATCCTCAATCCTCAATCCTCAGTCCTCAAACCTCAATCCTGAATCCTCAATCCTGAATCCTCCATCTTCAGCCCTCAGTCCTCAACAATCAGTTGTCAATCCTCAATCCTCCAAAGAATATCATCAATTCACAGTGTTCAATACTCAATACTCAATCTGCAATCTTCAAGTCTCTATCCACAAACATCAACTCTCATCACTCAACCCCCAACACTCAGTCCCCAATCCTCAATATTCAATCCTCAATCCTCAATCCTCAATCCACAATCCTCAACCTTCAATCCTCAATACTCAATCTTCAATCCTCAATCCTCAATCCTCAATCCTCAATCCTCAATCCTCAATCCTCAATCCTCAATATTGAATCCTCAATGCTCAATCTTCAATCATCAATCCTCAATCCTCAATCATCAGTCCTCAATCCTCAGTCATCAATCCTCAATCTTCAATACTCAATCGTCAATCCTTAGTCCTCAATCCTCAATCCTCAATCCTCGTTCCTCAAACCTCAATCCTTAAACCTCAGTCCTCACCCTCAATTCTCAATTCTCAATTCTCAATCCTCAATCCTCAATCTTCAATCCTCAATAATCAATCTCAAATCCTACATCCTCAATCCCCAATCCTCAATCCTTAATCCTCAATCTTGAATCCTCAATCGCCTGTCCTCAATCATCAATCCTCAATGCTCAATCCTCAATCCTCAATATTCAACACTCAACCCTCAACCCTCAACCATCAATCCTCAATACTCAATCCTCAATAATCAATCTCCAATCCTAGATCCTCAATCCCCTATATTCAATCCTTAATCCTCAATCTTCAATCCTCAATCCCCAGTCATCAATCTTCAATCCTCAATGCTCAATCCTCAAACCTCAATCCTCAGTCCTCAATCCTCAATCCTCAATCCTCAAACCTCAATCCTCAACCGTCAGTCCTCGTCCTCAATCCTCAAACCTCAATCCTCAATCCTCCATATTCAATCATCAATACTCAATCTTCAATCCTCAATCCTCTATCCTCAATCCTCAATCCTCGATCCTCAGTATTCAACACCCAACCCTCAGCCATCAATCCTCAATACTCAACCATCAATACTCAATTCTCAATACTCAATAAAATATCCTGAATTCTCATGGTTCAATACTCAATCCACAATATTCAATAATCAAATCTCAATCCTCAATCTTCAATCCTCAATACTCAACTTCAATCCTCAATCCTCAATTCTCAATCCTCAATACTCAATCCTCAATCCTCAATCCTCAATCCCCAATCCTCAAATTTCAATCCTCAATCCTCAATCCTCAATCCTCAATCCTCAATCCTCAATCCTCAATCTTCAATCCTCAATACTCAATCTTCAATCCTCAATCCTCAATCCTCAACCCTCAATCCTCAATCCTCAATTCTCAACCCTCAATCCTCAATCCTCAATACTCAATCTGCAATCCTCTATCCTCAACCCTCAATCCTCAATGCTCATCCTTCAATCCTCAATACCCAATCTCCAATCTTCAATCCTCAATCATCAATCCTCAGTTCTCAATCCTCAATCCTCAATCCTCAAACCTCAATCCTCAACCGTCAGTCCTCAATCTTCAATACTCAATCGTCAATCCTCAATCCTCAATCCTCAATACTCAACCATCAATCCTCAATTCTCAATGCTCAATACAATATCCTGAATTCTCAGGGTTCTATACTCAAACCTCAATCCTCAACCCTCAGCCCTCATTCTCAATCCTCAATCTTCAATCCTCAATCCTCAATATTCAGTCCTCAATAGTCAATCTCCAATCCTAGATCCTTAATCCTCAATCCTCAATCCCCAATCTTCAATCCTAAATAATCAATCTCCAATCCTAGATCCTCAACCCTCAATCCTCAATCCTCAATCCTCAATCCTCATTCTTCAATCCTCAATACCCAATCCTCAATCTTCAATCCTCTATCAACAATCCTTAATTCTCAATCCTCAATCCTCAGTCCTCAGTCGACAAACCACAATCCCCGACCCTCAGCCCTCATCCTCAATCCTCAGTCCTCAATCCTCAGTCCTCAGTCCTCAACCCTCAATCCTCAACCCTCAGACATCATCCTCAATCCTCAATCCTCAATCCTCAATCCCCAATCTTCAATCCTCAATACTCAATCTTCAATCCTCAATCATCATTCCTCAAACCTCAAATCTGAATCCTCAATACTCAACGTTCAATCCTCAATCCTCCGTCCTCAGTACTCAACCATCAATCCTCAATTCTCAATACTCAATAGAATACCCTGAATTCTCAGGATTCAATACACAAACCTCAATCTTCAACCTTCAGCCCTCATCCTCCATCCTCAATCCTCAATCCTCAATCCTCAGTCCTCAAACCTCAATCCTGAATCCTCAATCCCGAATCCTCAATCTTCAGGCCTCAGTCCTCAACAATCAGTTGTCAATCCTCAATCCTCCAAAGAATATCATCAATTCACAGTATTCAATACTCAATACTGAATCTTCAATCTTCAAGTCTCTATCCACAAACATCAACTCTCATCACTCAACCCCCAACACTCAGTCCCCAATCCTCAATATTCAATCCTCAATCCTCAATCCTCAATCCACAATCCTCAACCTTCAATCCTCAATACTCAATCTTCAATCCTCAATCCTCAATCCTCAATCCTCAATCCTCAATCCTCAATCCTCAATCCTCTACCCTCAGCCCTCATTCTCCATCCTCAATTCTTGATCATCACTCCTCAATCTTCAATCCTCAATATTCAATCTTCAACCCTCAATCCTCAATCCTCAATCCTCAATCCTCAATCCTCAGTGATCAATACTCAATCTTCAATACACAATCCGCAATCCTCAATCCTCAATCCTCAATCCTCAATCCTCAATCCTCAGTCCTCAAACCTCAATCCTGAATCCTCAATCCTGAATCCTCCATCTTCAGCACTCAGTCCTCAACAATCAGTTGTCAATCCTCAATCCTCCAAAGAATATCATCAATTCACAGTGTTCAATACTCAATACTCAATCTGCAATCTTCAAGTCTCTATCCACAAACATCAACTCTCATCACTCAACCCCCAACACTCAGTCCCCAATCCTCAATATTCAATCCTCAATCCTCAATCCTCAATCCACAATCCTCAACCTTCAATCCTCAATACTCAATCTTCAATCCTCAATCCTCAATCCTCAATCCTCAATCCTCAATCCTCAATCCTCAATCCTCAATATTGAATCCTCAATGCTCAATCTTCAATCATCAATCCTCAATCCTCAATCATCAGTCCTCAATCCTCAGTCATCAATCCTCAATCTTCAATACTCAATCGTCAATCCTTAGTCCTCAATCCTCAATCCTCAATCCTCGTTCCTCAAACCTCAATCCTTAAACCTCAGTCCTCACCCTCAATTCTCAATTCTCAATTCTCAATCCTCAATCCTCAATCTTCAATCCTCAATAATCAATCTCAAATCCTACATCCTCAATCCCCAATCCTCAATCCTTAATCCTCAATCTTGAATCCTCAATCGCCTGTCCTCAATCATCAATCCTCAATGCTCAATCCTCAATCCTCAATATTCAACACTCAACCCTCAACCCTCAACCATCAATCCTCAATACTCAATCCTCAATAATCAATCTCCAATCCTAGATCCTCAATCCCCTATATTCAATCCTTAATCCTCAATCTTCAATCCTCAATCCCCAGTCATCAATCTTCAATCCTCAATGCTCAATCCTCAAACCTCAATCCTCAGTCCTCAATCCTCAATCCTCAATCCTCAAACCTCAATCCTCAACCGTCAGTCCTCGTCCTCAATCCTCAAACCTCAATCCTCAATCCTCCATATTCAATCATCAATACTCAATCTTCAATCCTCAATCCTCTATCCTCAATCCTCAATCCTCGATCCTCAGTATTCAACACCCAACCCTCAGCCATCAATCCTCAATACTCAACCATCAATACTCAATTCTCAATACTCAATAAAATATCCTGAATTCTCATGGTTCAATACTCAATCCACAATATTCAATAATCAAATCTCAATCCTCAATCTTCAATCCTCAATACTCAACTTCAATCCTCAATCCTCAATTCTCAATCCTCAATACTCAATCCTCAATCCTCAATCCTCAATCCCCAATCCTCAAATTTCAATCCTCAATCCTCAATCCTCAATCCTCAATCCTCAATCCTCAATCCTCAATCTTCAATCCTCAATACTCAATCTTCAATCCTCAATCCTCAATCCTCAACCCTCAATCCTCAATCCTCAATTCTCAACCCTCAATCCTCAATCCTCAATACTCAATCTGCAATCCTCTATCCTCAACCCTCAATCCTCAATGCTCATCCTTCAATCCTCAATACCCAATCTCCAATCTTCAATCCTCAATCATCAATCCTCAGTTCTCAATCCTCAATCCTCAATCCTCAAACCTCAATCCTCAACCGTCAGTCCTCAATCTTCAATACTCAATCGTCAATCCTCAATCCTCAATCCTCAATACTCAACCATCAATCCTCAATTCTCAATGCTCAATACAATATCCTGAATTCTCAGGGTTCTATACTCAAACCTCAATCCTCAACCCTCAGCCCTCATTCTCAATCCTCAATCTTCAATCCTCAATCCTCAATATTCAGTCCTCAGTACTCAACCTTCAATCCTCAATCCTCAATCCTCAATCCTCAATCCTCAATCCTCAGTCACAAATCCTCAATCTTCAATACTCAATCGTCAATCGTCAATCGCCAGTCCTCAATCTTCAATCCTCAATGCTCAATCCTCAATCCTCAATATTCAGCACTCAACCCTCAACCCTCAACCATCAATCCTCAATACTCAATCCTCAATAATCAATCTCCAATCCTAGATCCTCAATCCCCAATATTCAATCCTTAATCCTCAATCTTCAATCCTCAATCCCCAGTCATCAATCTTGAATCCTCAATGCTCAATCCTCAAACCTCAATCCTCAGTCCTCAATCCTCAATCCTCAATCCTCAATCCTCAATACTCAATCCTCAGTCACAAATCCTCAATCTTCAATACTCAATCGTCAATCCTCAGTCCTCAATCCTCAATCCTCAATCCACAATCCTCAATATTCAATCCTCAATACTCAACGTTCAATCCTCAATCCTCAATCCTCAATCCTCAGTCCTCAATCCTCAGTCATAAATCCTCAATCTTCAATACTCAATCGTCAATCCTCAGTCCTCAATCCTCAATCCTCAATTCTCGTTCCTCAAACCTCAATCCTCAACCCTCAGTCATCATCCTCAATTCTCAATTCTCAATCCTCAATCCTCAATCCTCAATCTTCAATCCCCAATAATAAATCTCCAATCCTAGATCCTCAATCCCCAATCCTCAATCCTTAATCCTCAATCTCCAATCCTCTATCGCCAGGCCTCAATCTTCAATCCTCTATGCTCAATCCTCAATCCTCAGCCTCAGTCCTCATTCTCAATTCTCAATTCTCATTCCTCAATCCTCAATCGTCAATCTTCAATCCTCCATAATCAAACTCCAATCCAAGATCCTCAATCCCCAATCTTCAATCCTTAATCCTCAAACTTCAATCCTCAATCCCCAGCCATCAATCTTCAATCCTCAATGCTCAATCCTCAATCCTCAACAGTCAGCCCTCGTCCTCAATCCTCAACACTCAATCCTCAATCCTCAATCTTCAATCATCAATACTCAACCTTCAAACCTCAGTACTCAATCCTCAATCGTCAATCCTCAATCCCCCATCCTCAATCTTCAATGCTCAATCCTGAATCCTCAATCTTCAATCCTCAATCCTCAATCCTCAATCCTCAATCCTCAATTTTCAATCCTCAATCCTCAATCCTCAGACCTCAATCATCAATATTCAACCCTCAGTCCTCGTCCTTAATACACAACCCTCAATCCTCAATCCTCAACCTTCAATCATCAATATTCAATCTTCAATCCTCAATGCTCAATCCTCAATCCTCAATCCTCAATCCTCAATATTCAATCCTCAATACTCAATCTTCAATCCTCAATCCTCAATCCTCAATCCTCACTCTTCAATCCTCAATACTCAATTTTCAATCCTCAATCCTCAATACTCAATCCTCAATCCTCATTCTACAATCCTGAATACAAAATCCTCAATCTTCAATCTTCAATCCTCAATTCGCAATCCTCAATCCTCAATCCTCAGACCTCAAGTATCAATACTCAACCCTCAGTTCTCGTCCTCAATCCACAACCCTCAATCGTCAATCCTAGATACTCAATCCTCAATCCTCAATATTCGATCCTAAATCCTCAACCCTCAATCCTCAATCCTCAACCCTCAATCCTCATTCCTCAAACCTCAATCCTCAACCCTCAGTCCTCATCCTCAGTTCTCAATCCTCAATCCTCAATCCTCAATCCTCAATCATCAATCCTCAATCTTCAATCCTCAATAATCAATCTCCAATCCTAGATCCACAATCCTCAATCCTCAATCCTCAATCTTCTATCCTCAATAATCTATCACTAAACCTAGATCCTCAGCCCTCATCCTCCATCGTCAATCCTCAATCCTCAATCCTCAATCTTCAATACTCAATACTCAATATTGAATCCCCAATCCTCACCCTCAATCCTCAATCCTCAATCCTCTGGCATCAATACTCAATCTTCAATACTCAATCCTAAATCCTCAATCCTCAATCCTCAATCCTCAACCCTCAATCCTCATTCCGCAAACCTCAATCCTCAACCCTCAGTCCTCATCCTCAGTTCTCAATCCTCAATCCTCAATCCTCAATCCTCAATCTTCAATCCTCAATAATCAATCTGCAATCCTAGATCCTCAATCCACAATCTTCAATCCTTAATTCTCAATCTTCAGTCCTCAATCCCCAGTCTTCAATCTTCAATCGTCAATGCTCAATCCTCAATTCTCAGTCCTCAATCCTCAGCCCTCGGTCCTCGAACCTCAATCCTCAACCCTCAGCCCTCATCCTCAATCTTCAATCCTCAATCCTCAATCCTCAATCCCCAATCCTCAATCCTCAATCCTCAAACCTCAATCCTCAATCCCCAATCCTCAATCTTCAATCCTCAATACTCTTTCTTCAATCCTGAATCCTCAATCCTCAATCCTCAATCCTCATTCTTCAATCCTCAATACCCAATCCTCAATCTTCAATCCTCAATCCTCAATCCTCAATTCTCAATCCTCAATCCTCAATCCTCAGACCTCAATCATCAATATTCAACCCTCAGTCCTCGTCCTCAATACACAACCCTCAATCCTCAATCCTCAACCTTCAATCATCAATATTCAACCTTCAATCCTCAATGCTCAATCCTCAATCCTCAATCCTCAATCCTCAATATTCAATCCTCAATACTCATTCTTCAATCCTCAATCCTCAATCCTCAATCCTCACTCTTCAATCCTCAATACTCAATTTTCAATCCTCAATCCTCAATACTCAATCCTCAACCCTCATTCTACAATCCTCAATACAAAATCCTCAATCTTCAATCTTCAATCCTCAATTCGCAATCCTCAATCCTCAATCCTCAGACCTCAAGTATCAATACTCAAACCTCAGTTCTCGTCCTCTATCCACAACCCTCAATCGTCAATCCTAGATACTCAATCCTCAATCCTCAATATTCAATCCTAAATCCTCAACCCTCAATCCTCAATCCTCAACCCTCAATCCTCATTCCTCAAACCTCAATCCTCAACCCTCAGTTCTCATCCTCAGTTCTCAATCCTCAATCCTCAATCCTCAATCCTCAATCATCAATCCTCAATCTTCAATCCTCAATAATCAATCTCCAATCCTAGATCCTCAATCCTCAATCCTCAATCCTCAATCTTCAATCCTCAATAATCTATCACTAAACCTAGATCTTCAGCCCTCATCCTCCATCCTCAATCCTCAATCCTCAATCCTCAATCCTCAATCTTCAATACTCAATACTCAATATTCAATCCCCAATCCTCACCCTCAATCCTCAATCCTCAATCCTCTGGCATCAATACTCAATCTTCAATACTCAATCCTAAATCCTCAATCCTCAATCCTCAATCCTCAACCCTCACTCCTCATCCTCAGTTCTCAGTCCTCAATCCTCAATCCTCAATCCTCAATCTTCAATCCTCAATAATCAATCTGCAATCCTAGATCCTCAATCCACAATCTTCAATCCTTAATTCTCAATCTTCAATCCTCAATCCCCAGTCTTCAATCTTCAATCGTCAATGCTCAATCCTCAATTCTAAGTCCTCAATCCTCAGCCCTCAGTCCTCAAACCTCAATCCTCAACCCTCAGCCCTCATCCTCAATCTTCAATCCTCAATCCTCAATCCTCAACCCCAATCCTCAATCTTCAATCCTCAAACCTCAATCCTCAATCCCCAATCCTCAATCTTCAATCCTCAATACTCTTTCTTCAATCCTGAATCCTCAATCCTCAATCCTCAATCCTCATTCTTCAATCCTCAATACCCAATCCTCAATCTTCAATCCTCAATCCTCAATCCTCAATTCTCAATCCTCAATCCTCAATCCTCAGACCTCAAACATCAATACTCAGCCCTCAGTCCTCGTCCTCAGTCCACAACCCTCAATGATCAATCCTCAATCTTCAATCATCAATATTCAATCTTCAATCCTCAATCCTCAATCCTCAATCCTCAATCCTCAATCTTCAATCCTCAATCCTCAATCCTTAATCCTCAGTCCCCAATCGTCAATCCTCAATCCTCAATCCTCAATCTTCAATCCTCAATACTCAATCTTCAACCCTCAGTCCTCAGTCCTCGAACCTCAATTCTGAATCCTCAAACCTGAATCCTCAATCTTCAGGCCGCAGTCATCAACAATCAGTTGTCAATCCTCAATCCTCAATAGAATATCCTCAATTCACAGTTTTCAATACTCAATACTCAATCTGCAATCTTCAAACCTCTCTCCACAATCATCAATTCTCATCACTCAACCCTCAACACTCAGTCCTCAATGCACAATCCTCAATCCTTAATTCTCAATCTTCAATCCTCAATACTGAATTTTCAATCCTCAATCCTCAATACACAATACTCAATCCTCAATCCTCAATCTTCAATCCTCAGTCCCCAATCCTCAATCTTCAATCCTCAATACTCAATCCTCAATCCTCACTCCTCAATCCTCAATGCTCAATCCTGAATACTCAATCTTCAATCCTCAATCCTCAATCCTCAATCCTCAATCCTCAGTCCTCAAACCTCAATCCTGAATCCTCAATCCTGAATCCTCAATCTTCAGCCCTCAGACCTCAACAATCAGTTGTCAATCCTCAATCCTCCAAAGAATATCATCAATTCACAGTATTCAATACTCAATACTCAATCTGCAATCTTCAAGTCTCTATCCGCAAACATCAACTCTCATCACTCAACCCCCAACACTCAGTCCCCAATCCTCAATATTCAATCCTCAATCCTCAATCCTCAATCCACAATCCTCAACCTTCAATCCTCAATACTCAATCTTCAATCCTCAATCCTCAATCCTCAATCCTCAATCCTCAATCCTCAATCCTCAATCCTCTACCCTCAGCCCTCATTCTCCATCCTCAATTCTTGATCATCACTCCTCAATCTTCAATCCTCAATATTCAATCTTCAACCCTCAATCCTCAATCCTCAATCCTCAATCCTCAATCCTCAGTGATCAATACTCAATCTTCAATACACAATCCGCAATCCTCAATCCTCAATCCTCAATCCTCAATCCTCAATCCTCAATCCTCAGTCCTCAAACCTCAATCCTGAATCCTCAATCCTGAATCCTCCATCTTCAGCCCTCAGTCCTCAACAATCAGTTGTCAATCCTCAATCCTCCAAAGAATATCATCAATTCACAGTGTTCAATACTCAATACTCAATCTGCAATCTTCAAGTCTCTATCCACAAACATCAACTCTCATCACTCAACCCCCAACACTCAGTCCCCAATCCTCAATATTCAATCCTCAATCCTCAATCCTCAATCCACAATCCTCAACCTTCAATCCTCAATACTCAATCTTCAATCCTCAATCCTCAATCCTCAATCCTCAATCCTCAATACTCAATCCTCAATCCTCAATATTGAATCCTCAATGCTCAATCTTCAATCATCAATCCTCAATCCTCAATCATCAGTCCTCAATCCTCAGTCATCAATCCTCAATCTTCAATACTCAATCGTCAATCCTTAGTCCTCAATCCTCAATCCTCAATCCTCGTTCCTCAAACCTCAATCCTTAAACCTCAGTTCTCACCCTCAATTCTCAATTCTCAATTCTCAATCCTCAATCCTCAATCTTCAATCCTCAATAATCAATCTCAAATCCTACATCCTCAATCCCCAATCCTCAATCCTTAATCTTCAATCCTCAATACTCAATCTTCAATCATCAATCCTCAATCCTCAACCCTCAATCCTCAATCCTCAATTCTCAACCCTCAATCCTCAATCCTCAATACTCAATCTGCAATCCTCTATCCTCAACCCTCAATCCTCAATGCTCATCCTTCAATCCTCAATACCCAATCTCCAATCTTCAATCCTCAATCATCAATCCTCAGTTCTCAATCCTCAATCCTCAATCCTCAAACCTCAATCCTCAACCGTCAGTCCTCAATCTTCAATACTCAATCGTCAATCCTCAATCCTCAATCCTCAATACTCAACCATCAATCCTCAATTCTCAATGCTCAATACAATATCCTGAATTCTCAGGGTTCTATACTCAAACCTCAATCCTCAACCCTCAGCCCTCATTCTCAATCCTCAATCTTCAATCCTCAATCCTCAATATTCAACACTCAACCCTCAACCCTCAACCATCAATCCTCAATACTCAATCCTCAATAATCAATCTCCAATCCTAGATCCTCAATCCCCAATATTCAATCCTTAATCCTCAATCTTCAATCCTCAATCCCCAGTCATCAATCTTCAATCCTCAATGCTCAATCCTCAAACCTCAATCCTCAGTCCTCAATCCTCAATCCTCAATCCTCAAACCTCAATCCTCAACCGTCAGTCCTCGTCCTCAATCCTCAAACCTCAATCCTCAATACTCCATATTCAATCATCAATACTCAATCTTCAATCCTCAATCCTCTATCCTCAATCCTCAATCCTCGATCCTCAATATTCAACACCCAACCCTCAGCCATCAATCCTCAATACTCAACCATCAATCCTCAATTCTCAATACTCAATCAAATATCCTGAATTCTCATGGTTCAATACTCAATCCACAATATTCAATAATCAAATCTCAATCCTCAATCTTCAATCCTCAATACTCAACTTCAACCCTCAATCCTCAATTCTCAATCCTCAATACTCAATCCTCAATCCTCAATCCTCAATCCCCAATCCTCAAATTTCAATCCTCAATCCTCAATCCTCAATCCTCAATCCTCAATGCTCAATCTTCAATCCTCAATACTCAATCTTCAATCCTCAATCCTCAATCCTGAACCCTCAATCCTCAATCCTCAATTCTTAACCCTCAATCCTCAATCCTCAATACTCAATCTGCAATCCTCAATCCTCAACCCTCAATCCTCAATGCTCATCCTTCAATCCTCAATACCCAATCTCCAATCTTCAATCCTTAATCCTCAATCCTCAATTCTCAATCCTGAATCCTCAATTCTCAAACCTCAATCCTCAACCGTCAGTCCTCAATCTTCAATACTCAATCGTCAATCCTCAATCCTCAATCCTCAATACTCAACCATCAATCCTCAATTCTCAATGCTCAATACAATATCCTGAATTCTCAGGATTCTATACTCAAACCTCAACCCTCAACCCTCAGCCCTCATTCTCAATCCTCAATCTTCAATCCTCAATCCTCAATATTCAATCCTCAGTACTCAACCTTCAATCCTCAATCCTCAATCCTCAATCCTCAATACTCAATCCTCAGTCACAAATCCTCAATCTTCAATACTCAATCGTCAATCCTCAGTCCTCAATCCTCAATCCTCAATCCACAATCCTCAATATTCAATCCTCAATACTCAACGTTCAATCCTCAATCCTCAATCCTCAATCCTCAGTCCTCAATCCTCAGTCATAAATCCTCAATCTTCAATACTCAATCGTCAATCCTCAGTCCTCAATCCTCAATCCTCAATTCTCGTTCCTCAAACCTCAATCCTCAACCCTCAGTCATCATCCTCAATTCTCAATTCTCAATCCTCAATCCTCAATCCTCAATCTTCAATCCCCAATAATAAATCTCCAATCCTAGATCCTCAATCCCCAATCCTCAATCCTTAATCCTCAATCTCCAATCCTCTATCGCCAGGCCTCAATCTTCAATCCTCTATGCTCAATCTTCAATCCTCAGCCTCAGTCCTCATTCTCAATTCTCAATTCTCATTCCTCAATCCTGAATCGTCAATCTTCAATCCTCCATAATGAAACTCCAATCCAAGATCCTCAATCCCCAATCTTCAATCCTTAATCCTCAAACTTCAATCCTCAATCCCCAGCCATCAATCTTCAATCCTCAATGCTCAATCCTCAATCCTCAACAGTCAGCCCTCGTCCTCAATCCTCAACACTCAATCCTCAATCCTCAATCTTCAATCATCAATACTCAACCTTCAAACCTCAGTACTCAATCCTCAATCGTCAATCCTCAATCCCCCATCCTCAATCTTCAATGCTCAATCCTGAATCCTCAATCTTCAATCCTCAATCCTCAATCCTCAATCCTCAATCCTCAATCCTCAATTTTCAAGCCTCAATCCTCAATCCTCAGACCTCAATCATCAATATTCAACCCTCAGTCCTCGTCCTTAATACACAACCCTCAATCCTCAATCCTCAACCTTCAATCATCAATATTCAATCTTCAATCCTCAATGCTCAATCCTCAATCCTCAATCCTCAATCCTCAATATTCAATCCTCAATACTCAATCTTCAATCCTCAATCCTCAATCCTCAATCCTCACTCTTCAATCCTCAATACTCAATTTTCAATCCTCAATCCTCAATACTCAATCCTCAATCCTCATTCTACAATCCTGAATACAAAATCCTCAATCTTCAATCTTCAATCCTCAATTCGCAATCCTCAATCCTCAATCCTCAGACCTCAAGTATCAATACTCAACCCTCAGTTCTCGTCCTCAATCCACAACCCTCAATCGTCAATCCTAGATACTCAATCCTCAATCCTCAATATTCGATCCTAAATCCTCAACCCTCAATCCTCAATCCTCAACCCTCAATCCTCATTCCTCAAACCTCAATCCTCAACCCTCAGTCCTCATCCTCAGTTCTCAATCCTCAATCCTCAATCCTCAATCCTCAATCATCAGTCCTCAATCTTCAATCCTCAATAATCAATCTCCAATCCTAGATCCACAATCCTCAATCCTCAATCCTCAATCTTCTATCCTCAATAATCTATCACTAAACCTAGATCCTCAGCCCTCATCCTCCATCGTCAATCCTCAATCCTCAATCCTCAATCTTCAATACTCAATACTCAATATTGAATCCCCAATCCTCACCCTCAATCCTCAATCCTCAATCCTCTGGCATCAATACTCAATCTTCAATACTCAATCCTAAATCCTCAATCCTCAATCCTCAATCCTCAACCCTCAATCCTCATTCCGCAAACCTCAATCCTCAACCCTCAGTCCTCATCCTCAGTTCTCAATCCTCAATCCTCAATCCTCAATCCTCAATCTTCAATCCTCAATAATCAATCTGCAATCCTAGATCCTCAATCCACAATCTTCAATCCTTAATTCTCAATCTTCAGTCCTCAATCCCCAGTCTTCAATCTTCAATCGTCAATGCTCAATCCTCAATTCTCAGTCCTCAATCCTCAGCCCTCGGTCCTCAAACCTCAATCCTCAACCCTCAGCCCTCATCCTCAATCTTCAATCCTCAATCCTCAATCCTCAATCCCCAATCCTCAATCCTCAATCCTCAAACCTCAATCCTCAATCCCCAATCCTCAATCTTCAATCCTCAATACTCTTTCTTCAATCCTGAATCCTCAATCCTCAATCCTCAATCCTCATTCTTCAATCCTCAATACCCAATCCTCAATCTTCAATCCTCAATCCTCAATCCTCAATTCTCAATCCTCAATCCTCAATCCTCAGACCTCAATCATCAATATTCAACCCTCAGTCCTCGTCCTCAATACACAACCCTCAATCCTCAATCCTCAACCTTCAATCATCAATATTCAATCTTCAATCCTCAATGCTCAATCCTCAATCCTCAATCCTCAATCCTCAATCCTCAATATTCAATCCTCAATACTCATTCTTCAATCCTCAATCCTCAATCCTCAATCCTCACTCTTCAATCCTCAATACTCAATTTTCAATCCTCAATCCTCAATACTCAATCCTCAATCCTCATTCTACAATCCTCAATACAAAATCCTCAATCTTCAATCTTCAATCCTCAATTCGCAATCCTCAATCCTGAATCCTCAGACCTCAAGTATCAATACTCAAACCTCAGTTCTCGTCCTCAATCCACAACCCTCAATCGTCAATCCTAGATACTCAATCCTCAATCCTCAATATTCAATCCTAAATCCTAAACCCTCAATCCTCAATCCTCAACCCTCAATCCTCATTCCTCAAACCTCAATCCTCAACCCTCAGTCCTCATCCTCAGTTCTCAATCCTCAATCCTCAATCCTCAATCCTCAATCATCAATCCTCAATCTTCAATCCTCAATAATCAATCTCCAATCCTAGATCCTCAATCCTCAATCCTCAATCCTCAATCTTCAATCCTCAATAATCTATCACTAAACCTAGATCTTCAGCCCACATCCTCCATCCTCAATCCTCAATCCTCAATCCTCAATCCTCAATCTTCAATACTCAATACTCAATATTGAATCCCCAATCCTCACCCACAATCCTCCATCCTCAATCCTCTGGCATCAATACTCAATCTTCAATACTCAATCCTAAATCCTCAATCCTCAATCCTCAATCCTCAACCCTCAATCCTCATTCCGCAAACCTCAATTCTCAACCCTCACTCCTCATCCTCAGTTCTCAATCCTCAATCCTCAATCCTCAATCCTCAATCTTCAATCCTCAATAATCAATCTGCAATCCTAGATCCTCAGTCCACAATCTTCAATCCTTAATTCTCAATCTTCAATCCTCAATCCCCAGTCTTCAATCTTCAATCGTCAATGCTCAATCCTCAATTCTAAGTCCTCAATCCTCAGCCCTCAGTCCTCAAACCTCAATCCTCAACCCTCAGCCCTCATCCTCAATCTTCAATCCTCAATCCTCAATCCTCAACCCCAATCCTCAATCTTCAATCCTCAAACCTCAATCCTCAATCCCCAATCCTCAATCTTCAATCCTCAATACTCTTTCTTCAATCCTGAATCCTCAATCCTCAATCCTCAATCCTCATTCTTCAATCCTCAATACCCAATCCTCAATCTTCAATCCTCAATCCTCAATCCTCAATTCTCAATCCTCAATCCTCAATCCTCAGACCTCAAACATCAATACTCAGCCCTCAGTCCTCGTCCTCAGTCCACAACCCTCAATGCTCAATCCTCAATCTTCAATCATCAATATTCAATCTTCAATCCTCAATCCTCAATCCTCAATCCTCAATCCTCAATCTTCAATCCTCAATCCTCAATCCTTAATCCTCAGTCCCCAATCGTCAATCCTCAATCCTCAATCCTCAATCTTCAATCCTCAATACTCAATCTTCAACCCTCAGTCCTCAGTCCTCGAACCTCAATTCTGAATCCTCAAACCTGAATCCTCAATCTTCAGGCCGCAGTCATCAACAATCAGTTGTCAATCCTCAATCCTCAATAGAATATCCTCAATTCACAGTTTTCAATACTCAATACTCAATCTGCAATCTTCAAACCTCTCTCCACAATCATCAATTCTCATCACTCAACCCTCAACACTCAGTCCTCAATGCACAATCCTCAATCCTTAATTCTCAATCTTCAATCCTCAATACTGAATTTTCAATCCTCAATCCTCAATACACAATACTCAATCCTCAATCCTCAATCCTCAATCTTCAATCCTCAGTCCCCAATCCTCAATCTTCAATCCTCAATACTCAATCCTCAATCCTCACTCCTCAATCCTCAATGCTCAATCCTGAATACTCAATCTTCAATCCTCAATCCTCAATCCTCAATCCTCAATCCTCAATCCTCAGT
This sequence comes from Calliopsis andreniformis, assembly GCF_051401765.1. Classification (NCBI taxonomy): domain Eukaryota; kingdom Metazoa; phylum Arthropoda; class Insecta; order Hymenoptera; family Andrenidae; genus Calliopsis; species Calliopsis andreniformis. The sequence goes on along the minus strand of NW_027480520.1, from coordinate 1,497,882 downwards.
CCTCAAACCTCAATCCTGAATCCTCAATCCTGAATCCTCAATCTTCAGCCCTCAGTCCTCAACAATCAGTTGTCAATCCTCAATCCTCCAAAGAATATCATCAATTCACAGTATTCAATACTCAATACTCAATCTGCAATCTTCAAGTCTTTATCCGCAAACATCAACTCTCATCACTCAACCCCCAACACTCAGTCCCCAATCCTCAATATTCAATCCTCAATCCTCAATCCTCAATCCACAATCCTCAACCTTCAATCCTCAATACTCAATCTTCAATCCTCAATCCTCAATCCTCAATCCTCAATCCTCAATCCTCAATCCTCAATCCTCTACCCTCAGCCCTCATTCTCCATCCTCAATTCTTGATCATCACTCCTCAATCTTCAATCCTCAATATTCAATCTTCAACCCTCAATCCTCAATCCTCAATCCTCAATCCTCAATCCTCAGTGATCAATACTCAATCTTCAATACACAATCCGCAATCCTCAATCCTCAATCCTCAATCCTCAATCCTCAATCCACAGTCCTCAAACCTCAATCCTGAATCCTCAATCCTGAATCCTCCATCTTCAGCCCTCAGTCCTCAACAATCAGTTGTCAATCCTCAATCCTCCAAAGAATATCATCAATTCACAGTGTTCAATACTCAATACTCAATCTGCAATCTTCAAGTCTCTATCCACAAACATCAACTCTCATCACTCAACCCCCAACACTCAGTCCCCAATCCTCAATATTCAATCCTCAATCCTCAATCCTCAATCCACAATCCTCAACCTTCAATCCTCAATACTCAATCTTCAATCCTCAATCCTCAATCCTCAATCCTCAATCCTCAATACTCAATCCTCAATCCTCAATATTGAATCCTCAATGCTCAATCTTCAATCATCAATCCTCAATCCTCAATCATCAGTCCTCAATCCTCAGTCATCAATCCTCAATCTTCAATACTCAATCGTCAATCCTTAGTCCTCAATCCTCAATCCTCAATCCTCGTTCCTCAAACCTCAATCCTTAAACCTCAGTTCTCACCCTCAATTCTCAATTCTCAATTCTCAATCCTCAATCCTCAATCTTCAATCCTCAATAATCAATCTCAAATCCTACATCCTCAATCCCCAATCCTCAATCCTTAATCTTCAATCCTCAATACTCAATCTTCAATCATCAATCCTCAATCCTCAACCCTCAATCCTCAATCCTCAATTCTCAACCCTCAATCCTCAATCCTCAATACTCAATCTGCAATCCTCTATCCTCAACCCTCAATCCTCAATGCTCATCCTTCAATCCTCAATACCCAATCTCCAATCTTCAATCCTCAATCATCAATCCTCAGTTCTCAATCCTCAATCCTCAATCCTCAAACCTCAATCCTCAACCGTCAGTCCGCAATCTTCAATACTCAATCGTCAATCCTCAATCCTCAATCCTCAATACTCAACCATCAATCCTCAATTCTCAATGCTCAATACAATATCCTGAATTCTCAGGGTTCTATACTCAAACCTCAATCCTCAACCCTCAGCCCTCATTCTCAATCCTCAATCTTCAATCCTCAATCCTCAATATTCAGTCCTCAGTACTCAACCTTCAATCCTCAATCCTCAATCCTCAATCCTCAATCCTCAATCCTCATTCACAAATCCTCAATCTTCAATACTCAATCGTCAATCGTCAATCGCCAGTCCTCAATCTTCAATCCTCAATGCTCAATCCTCAATCCTCAATATTCAACACTCAACCCTCAACCCTCAACCATCAATCCTCAATACTCAATCCTCAATAATCAATCTCCAATCCTAGATCCTCAATCCCCAATATTCAATCCTTAATCCTCAATCTTCAATCCTCAATCCCCAGTCATCAATCTTCAATCCTCAATGCTCAATCCTCAAACCTCAATCCTCAGTCCTCAATCCTCAATCCTCAATCCTCAAACCTCAATCCTCAACCGTCAGTCCTCGTCCTCAATCCTCAAACCTCAATCCTCAATACTCCATATTCAATCATCAATACTCAATCTTCAATCCTCAATCCTCTATCCTCAATCCTCAATCCTCGATCCTCAATATTCAACACCCAACCCTCAGCCATCAATCCTCAATACTCAACCATCAATCCTCAATTCTCAATACTCAATCAAATATCCTGAATTCTCATGGTTCAATACTCAATCCACAATATTCAATAATCAAATCTCAATCCTCAATCTTCAATCCTCAATACTCAACTTCAACCCTCAATCCTCAATTCTCAATCCTCAATACTCAATCCTCAATCCTCAATCCTCAATCCCCAATCCTCAAATTTCAATCCTCAATCCTCAATCCTCAATCCTCAATCCTCAATGCTCAATCTTCAATCCTCAATACTCAATCTTCAATCCTCAATCCTCAATCCTGAACCCTCAATCCTCAATCCTCAATTCTTAACCCTCAATCCTCAATCCTCAATACTCAATCTGCAATCCTCAATCCTCAACCCTCAATCCTCAATGCTCATCCTTCAATCCTCAATACCCAATCTCCAAACTTCAATCCTTAATCCTCAATCCTCAATTCTCAATCCTGAATCCTCAATTCTCAAACCTCAATCCTCAACCGTCAGTCCTCAATCTTCAATACTCAATCGTCAATCCTCAATCCTCAATCCTCAATACTCAACCATCAATCCTCAATTCTCAATGCTCAATACAATATCCTGAATTCTCAGGATTCTATACTCAAACCTCAACCCTCAACCCTCAGCCCTCATTCTCAATCCTCAATCTTCAATCCTCAATCCTCAATATTCAATCCTCAGTACTCAACCTTCAATCCTCAACCCTCAATCCTCAATCCTCAATACTCAATCCTCAGTCACAAATCCTCAATCTTCAATACTCAATCGTCAATCCTCAGTCCTCAATCCTCAATCCTCAATCCACAATCCTCAATATTCAATCCTCAATACTCAACGTTCAATCCTCAATCCTCAATCCTCAATCCTCAGTCCTCAATCCTCAGTCATAAATCCTCAATTCTCAATTCTCAATCCTCAATCCTCAATCCTCAATCTTCAATCCCCAATAATAAATCTCCAATCCTAGATCCTCAATCCCCAATCCTCAATCCTTAATCCTCAATCTCCAATCCTCTATCGCCAGGCCTCAATCTTCAATCCTCTATGCTCAATCCTCAATCCTCAGCCTCAGTCCTCATTCTCTATTCTCAATTCTCATTCCTCAATCCTCAATCGTCAATCTTCAATCCTCCATAATCAAACTCCAATCCAAGATCCTCAATCCCCAATCTTCAATCCTTAATCCTCAAACTTCAATCCTCAATCCCCAGCCATCAATCTACAATCCTCAATGCTCAATCCTCAATCCTCAACAGTCAGCCCTCGTCCTCAATCCTCAACACTCAATCCTCAATCCTCAATCTTCAATCATCAATACTCAACCTTCAAACCTCAGTACTCAATCCTCAATCGTCAATCCTCAATCCCCCATCCTCAATCTTCAATGCTCAATCCTGAATTCTCAATCTTCAATCCTCAATCCTCAATCCTCAATCCTCAATCCTCAATTTTCAATCCGCAATCCTCAATCCTCAGACCTCAATCATCAATATTCAACCCTCAGCCCTCGTCCTCAATACACAACCCTCAATCCTCAATCCTCAACCTTCAATCATCAATATTCAATCTTCAATCCTCAATGCTCAATCCTCAATCCTCAATCCTCAATCCTCAATATTCAATCCTCAATACTCAATCTTCAATCCTCAATCCTCAATCCTCAATCCTCACTCTTCAATCCTCAATACTCAATTTTCAATCCTCAATCCTCAATACTCAATCCTCAATCCTCATTCTACAATCCTGAATACAAAATCCTCAATCTTCAATCTTCAATCCTCAATTCGCAATCCTCAATCCTCAATCCTCAGACCTCAAGTATCAATACTCAACCCTCAGTTCTCGTCCTCAATCCACAACCCTCAATCGTCAATCCTAGATACTCAATCCTCAATCCTCAATATTCAATCCTAAATCCTCAACCCTCAATCCTCAATCCTCAACCCTCAATCCTCATTCCTCAAACCTCAACCATCAGCCCTCATTCTCAATCCGCAATCCTCAATCCTCAATCCTCAATATTTAATCCTCAAGACTCAATCTTCAATACTCAATCCTCAATCCTCAATCCTCATCCTCAATCCTCAGTCATAAATCCTCAATCTTCAATACTCAGTCCTCATCCTCAATTCTCAATTCTCAATCCTCAATCTTCAATCCTCAATCTTCAATCACCAATAATCAATCTCCAATCCTAGATCCTCAATCCCCAATCCTCAATCCTTTATCCTCAGTCTTCAATCCTCAATCGCCAGTCCTCAGTCTTCAATACTCAATACTCAATCCTCAATCCTCAATCCTCAATACTCAGCCATCAATCCTCAATTCTCAATGCTCAATAGCATATCCTGAATTCTCATGGTTCAATAGTCAATCCACAATATTCAATAATCAAATCTCAATCCTCAAACATCAATTCTCACCACTCAACCCTCAACACTCAGTCCTCTCTCTTCAATCCTCCATTCTCGACCCTCAATCCTCAAGCGCCAATCCTCAATCCTGAATCCTCAACCCTCAATCCTCAGTCCTCAAACCTCAATCCCTAATCCTCAATCCTGAATCCTCAATCTTCAGCCCTCAGTCCTCATAAATCAATTGTCACTCCTCAATCCTCAATAGAATATCCTCAATTCACAGTTTTCAATACTCAATCCCCATTCTTCACACTTCAAGTCTCAATACACAAATATCAATTCTCATCACTCAAACATCATCACTCAGTCCTGAATCTTCAATCCTCAATCCTCAATCCTCAATCCTCAATCCTCAATCCTCAATCTTCAATCCTCAATACTCAATCTTCAATCCTCAATCCTCAGTCCTCAAACCTCAATTCTGAATCCTCAATACTCAACCTTCAATCCTCAATCCTCAGTCCTCAGTACTCAACCATCAACCCTCAATCCTCAATACTCAATAGAATATCCTGAATTCTCAGGATTCAATATTCAAACCTCAACCCTCAACCCTCAGGCCCCATCCTCCATCCTCAATCCTCAATCCTCAATCCTCAATCTTCAATCCTCAATACTCAAACTTCAATCCTCAATCCTCAATCCTCAATCCTCAATCCTCAAACCTCTGACATTAATACTCAATCTTCAATCCTCAATACTCAATATCAATCCTCAATCCTCAATTCTCAATCCTCAACACTCAATCCTCGATCCTCAATCCTCAATCCTCAATCCTCAATCATCAATCCTCAATACTCAATCTTCAATCCTCAGTCCTCAGTCCTCAAACATCAATCCTCAATCCTCAGTGATCAATACTCAATTTTCAATACTCAATCCTCAATCCTCAATCCTCAATACCCAATCCTCAATCTTCAATCCTCTATCCTCAATTCGCAATCCTCAATCCTCAATCCTCAGACCTCAAGTATCAATACTCAATCCTCAGTCCTCGTCCTCAATCCACAACACTCAGACCTCAATCCTCAATCTTCAATCATCGATATTCAATCTTTAATCCTCAATCCTCAAGTCTCAATCCTCAATCCTCAATCCTCAATCCTCAATCTTCAATCCTCAATCCTCAATCCTCAGTCCTCAATCCTCAATCGTCAATCCGCAATCCTCAGTCCTCAAACCTCAATCCTGAATCCTCTATCCTGAATCCTCAATCTTCAGCCCTCAGTCCTCAACAATCAGTTGTCAATCCTCAATCCTCCAAAGGATATCATCAACTCACAGTGTTCAATACTCAATACTCAATCTGCAATCTTCAAGTCTCTATCCACAAACATCACTTCTCATCACTCATCCCCCGACACTCAGTCCCCAATCCTCAGTCCTCAGTCCTCAAACCTCAATCCTCAACCCTCAGACATCATCCTCAATCCTCAATCCTCCATCCTCAATCCTCAATCTTCAATCCTCAATCCACAACCTTCAACGCTCAATCTTCAATCCTCAATCCTCAATCCTCAATCCTCAATCCTCAAACCTCAGACATCAATACTCAACCTTCAATCCTCAATACTCAATTTCAATCCTCAATCCTCAATTCTCAATCCTCAATACTCAATCCTCGATCCTCAACCTTCAATCCTCAATCCTCAATCCTCAAACTTTAATCCTCAGTACTCAATCTTCAATCCTCAATCCTCAATCCTCAATTCTGAATCCTCAGCCCTCAATCCTCATTCTTCAAACCTCAATCCTCAACACTCAGTCCTCATCCTCAATTCTCAATCCTTAATCCTCAATCCTCAATCCTCAATCCTCAATCTTCAATCCTCAATAATCAATCTTCAAACCCCGATCCTCAATTCTCAATCCTCAATCCTCAATGTTCAATCCTCAATACTCAATCTTCAATCCTCAATCCTCAATCCTCAATCCTCAATCCTCATTCTTCAATCCTTAATACCCAATACTCAATCTTCAATCCTCTATCCTCAATTCGCAATCCTCAATCCTCAATTCTCAGACCTCAAGTATCAATACTCAATCCTCAGTCCTCGTCCTCAATACACAACCCTCAGTCATCAATCCTCAATCTTCATTCATCAATATTCAACCTTCAATCCTCAGTCCACAATCCTCAATCCTTAATCCTCAATCCTCAATCCTCAATCCCTAATCCTCAATATTGAATCCTCAATACTCAATCTTCAATCATCAATCCTCAATCCTCAATCCTCAGTCCTCAATCCTCAGTCATCAATCCTCAATCTTCAATACTCAATCGTCAATCCTTAGTCCTCAATCGTCAATCCTCAATCCTCGTTCCTCAAACCTCATTCCTCAACCCTCAGTCTTCACCCTCAATTCTCAATTCTCAATCATCAATCCTCAACCTTCAATCCTCAATAATCAATCTCCAATGCTACATCCTCAATCCCCAATCCTCAATCCTTAATTCTCAATCTTCAATCCTCAATCGCCAGACCTCAATCATCAATCCTCAATGCTCAATCCTCAATCCTCAAGCCTCAGTCCTCAAACCTCAGTCCCTAATCCTCAATCCTGAATCCTCAATCTTCAGCCCTCAGTCCTCATAAATCAATTGTCAATCCTCAATCCTCAATAAAATATCCTCAATTCACAGTTTTCAATACTCAATCCCCATTCTTCACTCTTCAAGTCTCAATCCCCAAATATCAATTCTCATCACTCAGCCATCAACACTCAGTCCTGAATCTTCAATCCTCAATCCTCGATCCTCAATCCTCAATCTTCAATCCTCAATACTGAACCTTCAATCCTCAATCCTCAACCCTCAGTCCTCAATCCTCAATCCTCAATCCTCAATCCTCAGTCCTCAAACCTCAATCCTGAATCCTCAATCCTGAACCCTCAATCTTCAGACCTCAGTCCTCAACAATCAGTTGTCAAACCTCAATCCTCCAAAGAATATCATCAATTCACAGTTTTCAATACTCAACACTCAATCTGCAATCTTCCAGTCTCTATCCACAAACATCAATTCTCATCACTCAACCACCAACACTCAGTCCCCAATCCTCAATATTCAATCCTCAATCCTCAATCCTCGATCCACAATCCTCAACCTTCAATCCTCAATACTCAATCTTCAATCCTCAATCTTCAATCCTCAATCCTCAATCCTCAATATTGAATCCTCAATGCTCAATCTTCAATCATCAATCCTCAATCCTCAATCATCAGTCGTCAATCCTCAGTCATCAATCCTCAATCTACAATACTCAATCGTCAATCCTTAGTCCTCAATCCTCAATCCTCAATCCTCGTTCCTCAAACCTCAATCCTTAAATCTCAGTCCTCACCCTCAATTCTCAATTCTCAATTCTCAATCCTCAATCCTCAATCTTCAATCCTCAATAATCAATCTCAAATCCTACATCCTCAATCCCCAATCCTCAATCCTTAATCCTCAATCTTCAATCCTCAATCGCCAGTCCTCAATCTTCAATCCTCAATGCTCAATCCTCAATCCTCAATATTCAACACTCAATCCTCAACCCTCAACCATCAATCCTCAATACTCAATCCTCAATAATCAAACTCCAATCCTAGATACTCAATCCCCTATATTCAATCCTTAATCCTCAATCTTCAATCCTCAATCCCCAGTCATCAGTCTTCAATCCTCAATGCTCAATCCTCAAACCTCAATCCTCAGTCCTCAATCCTCAATCCTTAAACCTCAAACCTCAATCCTCAACCGTCAGCCCTCGTCCTCAATCCTCAAACCTCAATCCTCAATCCTCCATATTCAATCATCAATACTCAATCTTCAATCCTCAATCCTCTATCCTCAATCCTCAATCCTCGATCCTCAATATTCAACACCCAACCCTCAGCCATCAATCCTCAATACTCAACCATCAATACTCAATTCTCAATACTCAATAAAATATCCTGAATTCTCATGGTTCAATACTCTATCCACAATATTCAATAATCAAATCTCAATCCTCAATCTTCAATCCTCAATACTCAGCTTCAATCCTCAATCCTCAATTCTCAATCCTCAATACTCAATCCTCAATCCTCAATCCTCAATCCCCAATCCTCAAATTTCAATCCTCAATCCTCAATCCTCAATCCTCAATCCTCAATCTTCAATCCTCAATACTCAATCTTCAATCCTCAATCCTCAATCCTCAACCCTCAATCCTCAATCCTCAATTCTCAACCCTCAATCCTCAATCCTCAATACTCAATCTGCAATCCTCTATCCTCTACCCTCAATCCTCAATGCTCATCCTTCAATCCTCAATACCCAATCTCCAATCTGCAATCCTCAATCCTCAATCCTCAATTCTCAATCCTCAATCCTCAATCCTCAAACCTCAATCCTCAACCGTCAGTCCTCAATCTTCAATACTCAATCGTCAATCCTCAATCCTCAATCCTCAATACTCAACCATCAATCCTCAATTCTCAATGCTCAATACAATATCCTGAATTCTCAGGGTTCTATACTCAAACCTCAATCCTCAACCCTCAGCCCTCATTCTCAATCCTCAATCTTCAATCCTCAATCCTCAATATTCAATCCTCAGTACTCAACCTTCAATCCTCAATCCTCAATCCTCAATCCTCAATCCTCAATCCTCAGTCACAAATCCTCAATCTTCAATACTCAATCGTCAATCCTCAATCGCCAGTCCTCAATCTTCAATCCTCAATGCTCAATCCTCAAACCTCAATCCTCAGTCCTCAGTCCTCAATCCTCAATCCTCAAACCTCAATCCTCAACCGTCAGTCCTCGTCCTCAATCCTCAAACCTCAATCCTCAATCCTCCATATTCAATCATCAATACTCAATCTTCAATCCTCAATCCTCTATCCTCAATCCTCAATCCTCGATCCTCAATATTCAACGACCAACCCTCAGCCATCAATCCTCAATACTCAACCATCAATCCTCAATTCTCAATACTCAATAAAATATCCTGAATTCTCATGGTTCAATACTCAATCCACAATATTCAATAATCAAATCTCAATCCTCAATCTTCAATCCTCAATACTCAACTTCAACCCTCAATCCTCAATTCTCAATCCTCAATACTCAATCCTCAATCCTCAATCCTCAATCCCCAATCCTCAAATTTCAATCCTCAATCCTCAATCCTCAATCCTCAATCCTCAATCCTCAATCCTCAGTCCTCAATCCCCAATCGTCAATCCGCAATCCTCAGTCCTCAAACCTCAATCCTGAGTCCTCTATCCTGAATCCTCAATCTTCAGCCCTCAGTCCTCAACAATCAGTTGTCAATCCTCAATCCTCCAAAGAATATCATCAACTCACAGTGTTCAATACTCAATACTCAATCTGCAATCTTCAAGTCTCCATCCACAAACATCACTTCTCATCACTCATCCCCCAACACTCAGTCCCCAATCCTCAGTCCTCAGTCCTCAAACCTCAATCCTCAACCCTCAGACATCATCCTCAATCCTCAATCCTCAATCCTCAATCCTCAATCTTCAATCATCAATCCACAACCTTCAACGCTCAATCTTCAATCCTCAATCCTCAATCCTCAATCCTCAATCCTCAAACCTCAGACATCAATACTCAACCTTCAATCCTCAATACTCAATTTCAATCCTCAATCCTCAATTCTCAATCCTCAACCTTCAATCCTCAATACTCAACTTCAACCCTCAATCCTCAATTCTCAATCCTCAATCCTCAATCCCCAATCCTCAAATTTCAATCCTCAATCCTCAATCCTCAATCCTCAATCCTCAATCCTCAATCCTCAGTCCTCAATCCTCAATCTTCAATCCTCAATACTCAACTTCAACCCTCAATCCTCAATTCTCAATCCTCAATCCTCAATCCTCAATACTCAGCCATCAATCCTCAATTCTCAATGCTCAATAGAATATCCTGACTTCTCATGGTTCAATAGTCAATCCACAATATTCAATAATCAAATCTCAATCCTCAAACATCAATTCTCAACACTCAACCCTCAACACTCAGTCCTCTCTCTTCAATCCTCCATTCTCGACCCTCAATCCTCAAGCGTCAATCCTCAATCCTGAATCCTCAACCCTCAATCCTCAGTCCTCAAACCTCAATCCCTAATCCTCAATCCTGAATCCTCAATCTTCAGCCCTCAGTCCTCATAAATCAATTGTCACTCCTCAATCCTCAATAGAATATCCTCAATTCACAGTTTTCAATACTCAATCCCCATTCTTCACACTTCAAGTCTCAATCCACAAATATCAATTCTCATCACTCAAACATCAACACTCAGTCCTGAATCTTCAATCCTCAATCCTCAATCCTCAATCCTCAATCCTCAATCTTCAATCCTCAATACTCAATCTTCAATCCTCAATCCTCAGTCCTCAAACCTCAATTCTGAATCCTCAATACTCAACCTTCAAACCTCAATCCTCAGTCCTCAGTACTCAACCATCAACCCTCAATTCTCAATACTCAATAGAATATCCTGAGTTCTCAGGGTTCAATACTAAAACCTCAACCCTCAACCCTCAGGCCCCATCCTCCATCCTCAATCCTCAATCCTCAATCCTCAATCTTCAATCCTCAATACTCAAACTTCAATCCTCAATCCTCAATCCTCAATCCTCAATCCTCAAACCTCTGACATTAATACTCAATCTTCAATCCTCAATACTCAATTTCAATCCTCAATCCTCAATTCTCAATCCTCAACACTCAATCCTCGATCCTCAATCCTCAATCCTCAAGTCTCAATCCTCAATCCTCAATCCTCAATCCTCAATCTTCAATCCTCAATCCTGAATCCTCAGTCCTCAATCCTCAATCGTCAATCCGCAATCCTCAGTCCTCAAACCTCAATCCTGAATCCTCTATCCTGAATCCTCAATCTTCAGCCCTCAGTCCTCAACAATCAGTTGTCAATCCTCAATCCTCCAAAGAATATCATCAACTCACAGTGTTCAATACTCAATACTCAATCTGCAATCTTCAAGTCTCTATCCACAAACATCACTTCTCATCACTCATCCCCCAACACTCAGTCCCCAATCCTCAGTCCTCAGTCCTCAAACCTCAATCCTCAACCCTCAGACATCATCCTCAATCCTCAATCCTCAATCCTCAATCCTCAATCTTCAATACTCAATCCACAACCTTCAACGCTCAATCTTCAATCCTCAATCCTCAATCCTCAATCCTCAATCCTCAAACCTCAGACATCAATACTCAACCTTCAATCCTCAATAATCAATTTCAATCCTCAATCCTCAATTCTCAATCCTCAATACTCAATCCTCGATCCTCAACCTTCAATCCTCAATCCTCAATCCTCAAACTTTAATCCTCAGTACTCAATCTTCAATCCTCAATCCTCAATCCTCAATTCTGAATCCTCAGCCCTCAATCCTCATTCTTCAAACCTCAATCCTCAACACTCAGACCTCATCCTCAATTCTCAATCCTTAATCCTCAATCCTCAATCCTCAATCCTCAATCTTCAATCCTCAATAATCAATCTTCAAACCCCGATCCTCAATTCTCAATCCTCAATCCTCAATGTTCAATCCTCAATACTCAATCTTCAATCCTCAATCCTCAATCCTCAATCCTCAATCCTCATTCTTCAATCCTTAATACCCAATACTCAATCTTCAATCCTCTATCCTCAATTCGCAATCCTCAATCCTCAATTCTCAGACCTCAAGTATCAATACTCAATCCTCAGTCCTCGTCCTCAATACACAACCCTCAGTCATCAATCCTCAATCTTCATTCATCAATATTCAACCTTCAATCCTCAGTCCACAATCCTCAATCCTTAATCCTCAATCCTCAATCCTCAATCCCTAATCCTCAATATTGAATCCTCAATACTCAATCTTCAATCATCAATCCTCAATCCTCAATCCTCAGTACTCAATCCTCAGTCATCAATCCTCAATCCTCAATACTCAATCGTCAATCCTTAGTCCTCAATCGTCAATCCTCAATCCTCGTTCCTCAAACCTCATTCCTCAACCCTCAGTCTTCACCCTCAATTCTCAATTCTCAATCATCAATCCTCAACCTTCAATCCTCAATAATCAATCTCCAATGCTACATCCTCAATCCCCAATCCTCAATCCTTAATTCTCAATCTTCAATCCTCAATCGCCAGACCTCAATCATCAATCCTCAATGCTCAATCCTCAATCCTCAAGCCTCAGTCCTCAATCCTCAATCCTCAATCCTCAATCCTCAAACCTCAATCCTCAACCGTCAGTCCTCGTCCTCAATCCTCAACCCTCAATCCTCAATCCTCAATCTTCAATCACCAATTCTCAATGCCCAATAGAATATCCTGAATTCTCAGGATTCTATACTGAAACCTCAAACCTCAACCCTCAGCCCTCATTCTCAATCCTCAATCCTCAATCCTCTATCCTCAATATTCAATCCTCAATACTCAATCTTCAATACTCAATCCTCAATCCTCAATCCTCATCCTCAATCCTCAGTCATAAATCCTCAATCTTCAATACTCAATCGTCAATCCTCAGTCCTCAATCCTCAATCCTCAATCCTCGTTCCTCAAACCTCAATCCTCAACCCTCAGTCCTCATCCTCAATTCTCAATTCTCAATCCTCAATCTTCAATCCTCAATCTTCAATCACCAATAATCAATCTCCAATCCTAGATCCTCAATCCCCAATCCTCAATCCTTTATCCTCAATCTTCAATCCTCAATCGCCAGTCCTCAATCTTCAATACTCAATACTCAATCCTCAATCCTCAATCCTCAATACTCAGCCATCAATCCTCAATTCTCAATGCTCAATAGAATATCCTGAATTCTCATGGTTCAATACTCAATCCACAATATTCAATAATCAAATCTCAATCCTCAAACATCAATTCTCAACACTCAACCCTTAACACTCAGTCCTCTCTCTTCTATCCTCCATCCTCAACCCTCAATCTTCAAGCGTCAATCCTCAATCCTGAATACTCAACCCTCAATCCTCAGTCCTCAAACCTCAGTCCCTAATCCTCAATCCTGAATACTCAATCTTCAGCCCTCAGTCCTCATAAATCAATTGTCAATCCTCAATCCTCAATAAAATATCCTCAATTCACAGTTTTCAATACTCAATCCCCATTCTTCACTCTTCAAGTCTCAATCCCCAAATATCAATTCTCATCACTCAGCCATCAACACTCAGTCCTGAATCTTCAATCCTCAATCCTCGATCCTCAATCCTCAATCTTCAATCCTCAATACTGAACCTTCAATCCTCAATCCTCAATCCTCAGTCCTCAATCCTCAATCCTCAATCCTCAATCCTCAGTCCTCAAACCTCAATCCTGAATCCTCAATCCTGAACCCTCAATCTTCAGACCTCAGTCCTCAACAATCAGTTGTCAAACCTCAATCCTCCAAAGAATATCACCAATTCACAGTTTTCAATACTCAACACTCAATCTGCAATCTTCCAGTCTCTATCCACAAACATCAATTCTCATCACTCAACCACCAACACTCAGTCCCCAATCCTCAATATTCAATCCTCAATCCTCAATCCTCGATCCACAATCCTCAACCTTCAATCCTCAATACTCAATCTTCAATCCTCAATCTTCAATCCTCAATCCTCAATCCTCAATATTGAATCCTCAATGCTCAATCTTCAATCATCAATCCTCAATCCTCAATCATCAGTCGTCAATCCTCAGTCATCAATCCTCAATCTACAATACTCAATCGTCAATCCTTAGTCCTCAATCCTCAATCCTCAATCCTCGTTCCTCAAACCTCAATCCTTAAATCTCAGTCCTCACCCTCAATTCTCAATTCTCAATTCTCAATCCTCAATCCTCAATCTTCAATCCTCAATAATCAATCTCAAATCCTACATCCTCAATCCCCAATCCTCAATCCTTAATCCTCAATCTTCAATCCTCAATCGCCAGTCCTCAATCTTCAATCCTCAATGCTCAATCCTCAATCCTCAATATTCAACACTCAATCCTCAACCCTCAACCATCAATCCTCAATACTCAATCCTCAATAATCAAACTCCAATCCTAGATCCTCAATCCCCTATATTCAATCCTTAATCCTCAATCTTCAATCCTCAACCCCAGTCATCAGTCTTCAATCCTCAATACTCAATCCTCAAACCTCAATCCTCAGTCCTCAATCCTCAATCCTTAAACCTCAAACCTCAATCCTCAACCGTCAGCCCTCGTCCTCAATCCTCAAACCTCAATCCTCAATCCTCCATATTCAATCATCAATACTCAATCTTCAATCCTCAATCCTCTATCCTCAATCCTCAATCCTCGATCCTCAATATTCAACACCCAACCCTCAGCCATCAATCCTCAATACTCAACCATCAATACTCAATTCTCAATACTCAATAAAATATCCTGAATTCTCATGGTTCAATACTCTATCCACAATATTCAATAATCAAATCTCAATCCTCAATCTTCAATCCTCAATACTCAGCTTCAATCCTCAATCCTCAATTCTCAATCCTCAATACTCAATCCTCAATCCTCAATCCTCAATCCCCAATCCTCAAATTTCAATCCTCAATCCTCAATCCTCAATCCTCAATCCTCAATCTTCAATCCTCAATACTCAATCTTCAATCCTCAATCCTCAATCCTCAACCCTCAATCCTCAATCCTCAATTCTCAACCCTCAATCCTCAATCCTCAATACTCAATCTGCAATCCTCAATCCTCTACCCTCAATCCTCAATGCTCATCCTTCAATCCTCAATACCCAATCTCCAATCTTCAATCCTCAATCCTCAATCCTCAATTCTCAATCCTCAATCCTCAATCCTCAAACCTCAATCCTCAACCGTCAGTCCTCAATCTTCAATACTCAATCGTCAATCCTCAATCCTCAATCCTCAATACTCAACCATCAATCCTCAATTCTCAATGCTCAATACAATATCCTGAATTCTCAGGGTTCTATACTCAAACCTCAATCCTCAACCCTCAGCCCTCATTCTCAATCCTCAATCTTCAATCCTCAATCCTCAATACTCAATCCTCAGTACTCAACCTTCAATCCTCAATCCTCAATCCTCAATCCTCAATCCTCAATTCTCAGTCACAAATCCTCAATCTTCAATACTCAATCGTCAATCCTCAATCGCCAGTCCTCAATCTTCAATCCTCAATGCTCAATCCTCAATCCTCAATATTCAGCACACAACCCTCAACCCTCAACCATCAATCCTCAATACTCAATCCTCAATAATCAATCTCCAATCCTAGATCCTCAATCCCCAATATTCAATCCTTAATCCTCAATCTTCAATCCTCAATCCCCAGTCATCAATCTTCAATCCTCAATGCTCAATCCTCAAACCTCAATCCTCAGTCCTCAGTCCTCAATCCTCAATCCTCAAACCTCAATCCTCAACCGTCAGTCCTCGTCCTCAATCCTCAAACCTCAATCCTCAATCCTCCATATTCAATCATCAATACTCAATCTTCAATCCTCAATCCTCTATCCTCAATCCTCAATCCTCGATCCTCAATATTCAACACCCAACCCTCAGCCATCAATCCTCAATACTCAACCATCAATCCTCAATTCTCAATACTCAATAAAATATCCTGAATTCTCATGGTTCAATACTCAATCCACAATATTCAATAATCAAATCTCAATCCTCAATCTTCAATCCTCAATACTCAACTTCAACCCTCAATCCTCAATTCTCAATCCTCAATACTCAATCCTCAATCCTCAATCCTCAATCCCCAATCCTCAAATTTCAATCCTCAATCCTCAATCCTCAATCCTCAATCCTCAATCCTCAATCCTCAGTCCTCAATCCCCAATCGTCAATCCGCAATCCTCAGTCCTCAAACCTCAATCCTGAGTCCTCTATCCTGAATCCTCAATCTTCAGCCCTCAGTCTTCAACAATCAGTTGTCAATCCTCAATCCTCCAAAGAATATCATCAACTCACAGTGTTCAATACTCAATACTCAATCTGCAATCTTCAAGTCTCCATCCACAAACATCACTTCTCATCACTCATCCCCCAACACTCAGTCCCCAATCCTCAGTCCTCAGTCCTCAAACCTCAATCCTCAACCCTCAGACATCATCCTCAATCCTCAATCCTCAATCCTCAATCCTCAATCTTCAATCATCAATCCACAACGTTCAACGCTCAATCTTCAATCCTCAATCCTCAATCCTCAATCCTCAATCCTCAAACCTCAGACATCAATACTCAACCTTCAATCCTCAATACTCAATTTCAATCCTCAATCCTCAATTCTCAATCCTCAACCTTCAATCCTCAATACTCAACTTCAACCCTCAATCCTCAATTCTCAATCCTCAATCCTCAATCCCCAATCCTCAAATTTCAATCCTCAATCCTCAATCCTCAATCCTCAATCCTCAATCCTCAATCCTCAGTCCTCAATCCTCAATCTTCAATCCTCAATACTCAACTTCAACCCTCAATCCTCAATTCTCAATCCTCAATCCTCAATCCTCAATACTCAGCCATCAATCCTCAATTCTCAATGCTCAATAGAATATCCTGAATTCTCATGGTTCAATAGTCAATCCACAATATTCAATAATCAAATCTCAATCCTCAAACATCAATTCTCAACACTCAACCCTCAACACTCAGTCCTCTCTCTTCAATCCTCCATTCTCGACCCTCAATCCTCAAGCGTCAATCCTCAATCCTGAATCCTCAACCCTCAATCCTCAGTCCTCAAACCTCAATCCCTAATCCTCAATCCTGAATCCTCAATCTTCAGCCCTCAGTCCTCATAAATCAATTGTCACTCCTCAATCCTCAATAGAATATCCTCAATTCACAGTTTTCAATACTCAATCCCCATTCTTCACACTTCAAGTCTCAATCCACAAATATCAATTCTCATCACTCAAACATCAACACTCAGTCCTGAATCTACAATCCTCAATCCTCAATCCTCAATCCTCAATCCTCAATCTTCAATCCTCAATACTCAATCTTCAATCCTCAATCCTCAGTCCTCAAACCTCAATTCTGAATCCTCAATACTCAACCTTCAAACCTCAATCCTCAGTCCTCAGTACTCAACCATCAACCCTCAATTCTCAATACTCAATAGAATATCCTGAGTTCTCAGGGTTCAATACTAAAACCTCAACCCTCAACCCTCAGGCCCCATCCTCCATCCTCAATCCTCAATCCTCAATCCTCAATCTTCAATCCTCAATACTCAAACTTCAATCCTCAATCCTCAATCCTCAATCCTCAATCCTCAAACCTCTGACATTAATACTCAATCTTCAATCCTCAATACTCAATTTCAATCCTCAATCCTCAATTCTCAATCCTCAACACTCAATCCTCGATCCTCAATCCTCAATCCTCAAGTCTCAATCCTCAATCCTCAATCCTCAATCCTCAATCTTCAATCCTCAATCCTGAATCCTCTATCCTGAATCCTCAATCTTCAGCCCTCAGTCCTCAACAATCAGTTGTCAATCCTCAATCCTCCAAAGAATATCATCAACTCACAGTGTTCAATACTCAATACTCAATCTGCAATCTTCAAGTCTCTATCCACAAACATCACTTCTCATCACTCATCCCCCAACACTCAGTCCCCAATCCTCAGTCCTCAGTCCTCAAACCTCAATCCTCAACCCTCAGACATCATCCTCAATCCTCAATCCTCAATCCTCAATCCTCAATCCTCAATCTTCAATACTCAATCCACAACCTTCAACGCTCAATCTTCAATCCTCAATCCTCAATCCTCAATCCTCAATCCTCAAACCTCAGACATCAATACTCAACCTTCAATCCTCAATACGCAATTTCAATCCTCAATCCTCAATTCTCAATCCTCAATACTCAATCCTCGATCCTCAACCTTCAATCCTCAATCCTCAATCCTCAATCTTTAATCCTCAGTACTCAATCTTCAATCCTCAATCCACAACCTTCAACGCTCAATCTTCAATCCTCAATCCTCAATCCTCAATCCTCAATCCTCAAACCTCAGACATCAATACTCAACCTTCAATCCTCAATACTCAATTTCAATCCTCAATCCTCAATTCTCAATCCTCAATACTCAATCCTCGATCCTCAACCTTCAATCCTCAATCCTCAATCCTCAATCTTTAATCCTCAGTACTCAATCTTCAATCCTCAATCCTCAATCCTCAATTCTGAATCCTCAGCCCTCAATCCTCATTCTTCAAACCTCAATCCTCAACACTCAGTCCTCATCCTCAATTCTCAATCCTTAATCCTCAATCCTCAATCCTCAATCTTCAATCCTCAATAATCAATCTTCAAACCCCGATCCTCAATTCTCAATCCTCAATCCTCAATGCTCAATCCTCAATACTCAATCTTCAATCCTCAATCCTCAATCCTCAATCCTCAATCCTCATTCTTCAATCCTTAATACCCAATCCTCAATCTTCAATCCTCTATCCTCAATTCGCAATCCTCAATCCTCAATTCTCAGACCTCAAGTATCAATACTCAATCCTCAGTCCTCGTCCTCAATACACAACCCTCAGTCATCAATCCTCAATCTTCATTCATCATTATCCAACCTTCAATCCTCAGTCCACAATCCTCAATCCTTAATCCTCAATCCTCAATCCTCAATCCCTAATCCTCAATATTGAATCCTCAATACTCAATCTTCAATCATCAATCCTCAATCCTCAATCCTCAGTCCTCAATCCTCAGTCATCAATCCTCAATCTTCAATACTCAATCGTCAATCCTTAGTCCTCAATCGTCAATCCTCAATCCTCGTTCCTCAAACCTCATTCCTCAACCCTCAGTCTTCACCCTCAATTCTCAATTCTCAATCATCAATCCTCAACCTTCAATCCTCAATAATCAATCTCCAATCCTACATCCTCAATCCCCAATCCTCAATCCTTAATTCTCAATCTTCAATCCTCAATCGCCAGTCCTCAATCATCAATCCTCAATGCTCAATCCTCAATCCTCAAGCCTCAGTCCTCAATCCTCAATCCTCAATCCTCAATCCTCAAACCTCAATCCTCAACCGTCAGTCCTCGTCCTCAATCCTCAACCCTCAATCCTCAATCCTCAATCTTCAATCACCAATTCTCAGTGCCCAATAGAATATCCTGAATTCTCAGGATTCTATACTGAAACCTCAAACCTCAACCCTCAGCCCTCATTCTCAATCCTCAATCCTCAATCCTCTATCCTCAATATTCAATCCTCAATACTCAATCTTCAATACTCAATCCTCAATCCTCAATCCTCATCCTCAATCCTCAGTCATAAATCCTCAATCTTCAATACTCAATCGTCAATCCTCAGTCCTCAATCCTCAATCCTCAATCCTCGTTCCTCAAACCTCAATCCTCAACCCTCAGTCCTCATCCTCAATTCTCAATTCTCAATCCTCAATCTTCAATCCTCAATCTTCAATCACCAATAATCAATCTCCAATCCTAGATCCTCAATCCCCAATCCTCAATCCTTTATCCTCAATCTTCAATCCTCAATCGCCAGTCCTCAATCTTCAATACTCAATACTCAATCCTCAATCCTCAATCCTCAATACTCAGCCATCAATCCTCAATTCTCAATGCTCAACCCTCAATCCTCATTCCGCAAACCTCAATCCTCAACCCTCAGTCCTCATCCTCAGTTCTCAATCCTCAATCCTCAATCCTCAATCCTCAATCTTCAATCCTCAATAATCAATCTGCAATCCTAGATCCTCAATCCACAATCTTCAATCCTTAATTCTCAATCTTCAATCCTCAATCCCCAGTCTTCAGTCTTCAATCGTCAATGCTCAATCCTCAATTCTCAGTCCTCAATCCTCAGCCCTCGGTCCTCAAACCTCAATCCTCAACCCTCAGCCCTCATCCTCAATCTTCAATCCTCAATCCTCAATCCTCAATCCCCAATCCTCAATCTTCAATCCTCAAACCTCAATCCTCAATCCCCAATCCTCAATCTTCAATCCTCAATACCCTTTCTTCAATCCTGAATTCTCAATCCTCAATCCTCAATCCTCATTCTTCAATCCTCAATACCCAATCCTCAATCTTCAATAGTCAATCCTCAATCCTCAATTCTCAATCCTCAATCCTCAATCCTCAGACCTCAATCATCAATATTCAACCCTCAGTCCTCGTCCTCAATACACAACCCTCAATCCTCAATCCTCAACCTTCAATCATCAATATTCAATATTCAATCATCAATGCTCAATCCTCAATCCTCAATCCTCAATCCTCAATATTCAATCCACAATACTCATTCTTCAATCCTCAATCCTCAATCCTCAATCCTCACTCTTCAATCCTCAATACTCAATTTTCAATCCTGAATCCTCAATACTCAATCCTCAATCCTCATTCTACAATCCTCAATACAAAATCCTCAATCTTCAATCTTCAATCCTCAATTCGCAATCCTCAATCCTCAATCCTCAGACCTCAAGTATCAATACTCAACCCACAGTTCTCGTCCTCAATCCACAACCCTCAATCGTCAATCCTAGATACTCAATCCTCAATCCTCAATATTCAATCCTAAATCCTCAACCCTCAATCCTCAATCCTCAACCCTCAATCCTCATTCCTCAAACCTCAGCCCTCAACCCTCAGTCCTCATCCTCAGTTCTCAATCCTCAATCCTCAATCCTCAACCCTCAATCATCAATCCTCAATCTTCAATCCTCAATAATCAATCTCCAATCCTAGATCCTCAATCCTCAATCCTCAGTCCTCAATCTTCAATCCTCAATAATCTATCACTAAACCTAGATCTTCAGCCCACATCCTCCATCCTCAATCCTCAATCCTCAATCCTCAATCTTCAATCCTCAATACTCAACCTTCAACCCTCAATCCTCAATACTCAATCCTCAATCCTCAATCCTCAATCCTCAATCCTCAATCCTCAATCTTCAATCCTCAATACTGAATCTTCAATCCTCAATCCTCAATCCTCAATACTCAATCCTCAATACTCAGTCTTCAATCCTCAGTCCCCAATCCTCAATCTTCAATCCTCAAAACTCAATCCTCAATCCTCAATCCTCAATCCTCAATCCTCAATCCTCATTCTTCAATCCTCAATACCCAATCCTCAATCTTGAATCCTCAATCCTCAATCCTCAATTCTCAATCCTCAATCCTCAGCCATCAGTCCTCAAACCTCAATCCTCAACCCTCAGCCCTCATCCTCAATCTTCAATCCTCAATACACAATCCTCAATCTTCAATCCTCAATCCTCTATCCTCAATCCTCAATCCTCGATCCTCAATATTCAACACCCAACCCTCAGCCATCAATCCTCAATACTCAACCATCAATACTCAATTCTCAATACTCAATAAAATATCCTGAATTCTCATGGTTCAATACTCTATCCACAATATTCAATAATCAAATCTCAATCCTCAATCTTCAATCCTCAATACTCAGCTTCAATCCTCAATCCTCAATTCTCAATCCTCAATACTCAATCCTCAATCCTCAATCCTCAATCCCCAATCCTCAAATTTCAATCCTCAATCCTCAATCCTCAATCCTCAATCCTCAATCTTCAATCCTCAATACTCAATCTTCAATCCTCAATCCTCAATCCTCAACCCTCAATCCTCAATCCTCAATTCTCAACCCTCAATCCTCAATCCTCAATACTCAATCTGCAATCCTCAATCCTCTACCCTCAATCCTCAATGCTCATCCTTCAATCCTCAATACCCAATCTCCAATCTTCAATCCTCAATCCTCAATCCTCAATTCTCAATCCTCAATCCTCAATCCTCAAACCTCAATCCTCAACCGTCAGTCCTCAATCTTCAATACTCAATCGTCAATCCTCAATCCTCAATCCTCAATACTCAACCATCAATCCTCAATTCTCAATGCTCAATACAATATCCTGAATTCTCAGGGTTCTATACTCAAACCTCAATCCTCAACCCTCAGCCCTCATTCTCAATCCTCAATCTTCAATCCTCAATCCTCAATACTCAATCCTCAGTACTCAACCTTCAATCCTCAATCCTCAATCCTCAATCCTCAATCCTCAATTCTCAGTCACAAATCCTCAATCTTCAATACTCAATCGTCAATCCTCAATCGCCAGTCCTCAATCTTCAATCCTCAATGCTCAATCCTCAATCCTCAATATTCAGCACACAACCCTCAACCCTCAACCATCAATCCTCAATACTCAATCCTCAATAATCAATCTCCAATCCTAGATCCTCAATCCCCAATATTCAATCCTTAATCCTCAATCTTCAATCCTCAATCCCCAGTCATCAATCTTCAATCCTCAATGCTCAATCCTCAAACCTCAATCCTCAGTCCTCAGTCCTCAATCCTCAATCCTCAAACCTCAATCCTCAACCGTTAGTCCTCGTCCTCAATCCTCAAACCTCAATCCTCAATCCTCCATATTCAATCATCAATACTCAATCTTCAATCCTCAATCCTCTATCCTCAATCCTCAATCCTCGATCCTCAATATTCAACACCCAACCCTCAGCCATCAATCCTCAATACTCAACCATCAATCCTCAATTCTCAATACTCAATAAAATATCCTGAATTCTCATGGTTCAATACTCAATCCACAATATTCAATAATCAAATCTCAATCCTCAATCTTCAATCCTCAATACTCAACTTCAACCCTCAATCCTCAATTCTCAATCCTCAATACTCAATCCTCAATCCTCAATCCTCAATCCCCAATCCTCAAATTTCAATCCTCAATCCTCAATCCTCAATCCTCAATCCTCAATCCTCAATCCTCAGTCCTCAATCCCCAATCGTCAATCCGCAATCCTCAGTCCTCAAACCTCAATCCTGAGTCCTCTATCCTGAATCCTCAATCTTCAGCCCTCAGTCTTCAACAATCAGTTGTCAATCCTCAATCCTCCAAAGAATATCATCAACTCACAGTGTTCAATACTCAATACTCAATCTGCAATCTTCAAGTCTCCATCCACAAACATCACTTCTCATCACTCATCCCCCAACACTCAGTCCCCAATCCTCAGTCCTCAGTCCTCAAACCTCAATCCTCAACCCTCAGACATCATCCTCAATCCTCAATCCTCAATCCTCAATCCTCAATCTTCAATCATCAATCCACAACGTTCAACGCTCAATCTTCAATCCTCAATCCTCAATCCTCAATCCTCAATCCTCAAACCTCAGACATCAATACTCAACCTTCAATCCTCAATACTCAATTTCAATCCTCAATCCTCAATTCTCAATCCTCAACCTTCAATCCTCAATACTCAACTTCAACCCTCAATCCTCAATTCTCAATCCTCAATCCTCAATCCCCAATCCTCAAATTTCAATCCTCAATCCTCAATCCTCAATCCTCAATCCTCAATCCTCAATCCTCAGTCCTCAATCCTCAATCTTCAATCCTCAATACTCAACTTCAACCCTCAATCCTCAATTCTCAATCCTGAATCCTCAACCCTCAATCCTCAGTCCTCAAACCTCAATCCCTAATCCTCAATCCTGAATCCTCAATCTTCAGCCCTCAGTCCTCATAAATCAATTGTCACTCCTCAATCCTCAATAGAATATCCTCAATTCACAGTTTTCAATACTCAATCCCCATTCTTCACACTTCAAGTCTCAATCCACAAATATCAATTCTCACCACTCAAACATCAACACTCAGTCCTGAATCTACAATCCTCAATCCTCAATCCTCAATCCTCAATCCTCAATCTTCAATCCTCAATACTCAATCTTCAATCCTCAATCCTCAGTCCTCAAACCTCAATTCTGAATCCTCAATACTCAACCTTCAAACCTCAATCCTCAGTCCTCAGTACTCAACCATCAACCCTCAATTCTCAATACTCAATAGAATATCCTGAGTTCTCAGGGTTCAATACTAAAACCTCAGCCCTCAACCCTCAGGCCCCATCCTCCATCCTCAATCCTCAATCCTCAATCCTCAATCTTCAATCCTCAATACTCAAACTTCAATCCTCAATCCTCAATCCTCAATCCTCAATCCTCAAACCTCTGACATTAATACTCAATCTTCAATCCTCAATACTCAATTTCAATCCTCAATCCTCAATTCTCAATCCTCAACACTCAATCCTCGATCCTCAATCCTCAATCCTCAAGTCTCAATCCTCAATCCTCAATCCTCAATCCTCAATCTTCAATCCTCAATCCTCAATCCTCAGTCCTCAATCCTCAATCGTCAATCCGCAATCCTCAGTCCTCAAACCTCAATCCTGAATCCTCTATCCTGAATCCTCAATCTTCAGCCCTCAGTCCTCAACAATCAGTTGTCAATCCTCAATCCTCCAAAGAATATCATCAACTCACAGTGTTCAATACTCAATACTCAATCTGCAATCTTCAAGTCTCTATCCACAAACATCACTTCTCATCACTCATCCCCCAACACTCAGTCCCCAATCCTCAGTCCTCAGTCCTCAAACCTCAATCCTCAACCCTCAGACATCATCCTCAATCCTCAATCCTCAATCCTCAATCCTCAATCCTCAATCTTCAATACTCAATCCACAACCTTCAACGCTCAATCTTCAATCCTCAATCCTCAATCCTCAATCCTCAATCCTCAAACCTCAGACATCAATACTCAACCTTCAATCCTCAATACGCAATTTCAATCCTCAATCCTCAATTCTCAATCCTCAATACTCAATCCTCGATCCTCAACCTTCAATCCTCAATCCTCAATCCTCAATCTTTAATCCTCAGTACTCAATCTTCAATCCTCAATCCACAACCTTCAACGCTCAATCTTCAATCCTCAATCCTCAATCCTCAATCCTCAATCCTCAAACCTCAGACATCAATACTCAACCTTCAATCCTCAATACTCAATTTCAATCCTCAATCCTCAATTCTCAATCCTCAATACTCAATCCTCGATCCTCAACCTTCAATCCTCAATCCTCAATCCTCAATCTTTAATCCTCAGTACTCAATCTTCAATCCTCAATCCTCAATCCTCAATTCTGAATCCTCAGCCCTCAATCCTCATTCTTCAAACCTCAATCCTCAACACTCAGTCCTCATCCTCAATTCTCAATCCTTAATCCTCAATCCTCAATCCTCAATCTTCAATCCTCAATAATCAATCTTCAAACCCCGATCCTCAATTCTCAATCCTCAATCCTCAATGCTCAATCCTCAATACTCAATCTTCAATCCTCAATCCTCAATCCTCAATCCTCAATCCTCATTCTTCAATCCTTAATACCCAATCCTCAATCTTCAATCCTCTATCCTCAATTCGCAATCCTCAATCCTCAATTCTCAGACCTCAAGTATCAATACTCAATCCTCAGTCCTCGTCCTCAATACACAACCCTCAGTCATCAATCCTCAATCTTCATTCATCATTATCCAACCTTCAATCCTCAGTCCACAATCCTCAATCCTTAATCCTCAATCCTCAATCCTCAATCCCTAATCCTCAATATTGAATCCTCAGTACTCAATCTTCAATCATCAATCCTCAATCCTCAATCCTCAGTCCTCAATCCTCAGTCATCAATCCTCAATCTTCAATACTCAATCGTCAATCCTTAGTCCTCAATCGTCAATCCTCAATCCTCGTTCCTCAAACCTCATTCCTCAACCCTCAGTCTTCACCCTCAATTCTCAATTCTCAATCATCAATCCTCAACCTTCAATCCTCAATAATCAATCTCCAATCCTACATCCTCAATCCCCAATCCTCAATCCTTAATTCTCAATCTTCAATCCTCAATCGCCAGTCCTCAATCATCAATCCTCAATGCTCAATCCTCAATCCTCAAGCCTCAGTCCTCAATCCTCAATCCTCAATCCTCAATCCTCAAACCTCAATCCTCAACCGTCAGTCCTCGTCCTCAATCCTCAACCCTCAATCCTCAATCCTCAATCTTCAATCACCAATTCTCAGTGCCCAAT
This sequence comes from Calliopsis andreniformis, assembly GCF_051401765.1. Taxonomy (NCBI): domain Eukaryota; kingdom Metazoa; phylum Arthropoda; class Insecta; order Hymenoptera; family Andrenidae; genus Calliopsis; species Calliopsis andreniformis. The sequence goes on along the minus strand of NW_027480520.1, from coordinate 1,471,323 downwards.
AGAATATCCTGAATTCTCAGGATTCTATACTGAAACCTCAAACCTCAACCCTCAGCCCTCATTCTCAATCCTCAATCCTCAATCCTCTATCCTCAATATTCAATCCTCAATACTCAATCTTCAATACTCAATCCTCAATCCTCAATCCTCATCCTCAATCCTCAGTCATAAATCCTCAATCTTCAATACTCAATCGTCAATCCTCAGTCCTCAATCCTCAATCCTCAATCCTCGTTCCTCAAACCTCAATCCTCAACCCTCAGTCCTCATCCTCAATTCTCAATTCTCAATCCTCAATCTTCAATCCTCAATCTTCAATCACCAATAATCAATCTCCAATCCTAGATCCTCAATCCCCAATCCTCAATCCTTTATCCTCAATCTTCAATCCTCAATCGCCAGTCCTCAATCTTCAATACTCAATACTCAATCCTCAATCCTCAATCCTCAATACTCAGCCATCAATCCTCAATTCTCAATGCTCAACCCTCAATCCTCATTCCGCAAACCTCAATCCTCAACCCTCAGTCCTCATCCTCAGTTCTCAATCCTCAATCCTCAATCCTCAATCCTCAATCTTCAATCCTCAATAATCAATCTGCAATCCTAGATCCTCAATCCACAATCTTCAATCCTTAATTCTCAATCTTCAATCCTCAATCCCCAGTCTTCAGTCTTCAATCGTCAATGCTCAATCCTCAATTCTCAGTCCTCAATCCTCAGCCCTCGGTCCTCAAACCTCAATCCTCAACCCTCAGCCCTCATCCTCAATCTTCAATCCTCAATCCTCAATCCTCAATCCCCAATCCTCAATCTTCAATCCTCAAACCTCAATCCTCAATCCCCAATCCTCAATCTTCAATCCTCAATACCCTTTCTTCAATCCTGAATTCTCAATCCTCAATCCTCAATCCTCATTCTTCAATCCTCAATACCCAATCCTCAATCTTCAATAGTCAATCCTCAATCCTCAATTCTCAATCCTCAATCCTCAATCCTCAGACCTCAATCATCAATATTCAACCCTCAGTCCTCGTCCTCAATACACAACCCTCAATCCTCAATCCTCAACCTTCAATCATCAATATTCAATATTCAATCATCAATGCTCAATCCTCAATCCTCAATCCTCAATCCTCAATATTCAATCCACAATACTCATTCTTCAATCCTCAATCCTCAATCCTCAATCCTCACTCTTCAATCCTCAATACTCAATTTTCAATCCTGAATCCTCAATACTCAATCCTCAATCCTCATTCTACAATCCTCAATACAAAATCCTCAATCTTCAATCTTCAATCCTCAATTCGCAATCCTCAATCCTCAATCCTCAGACCTCAAGTATCAATACTCAACCCACAGTTCTCGTCCTCAATCCACAACCCTCAATCGTCAATCCTAGATACTCAATCCTCAATCCTCAATATTCAATCCTAAATCCTCAACCCTCAATCCTCAATCCTCAACCCTCAATCCTCATTCCTCAAACCTCAGCCCTCAACCCTCAGTCCTCATCCTCAGTTCTCAATCCTCAATCCTCAATCCTCAACCCTCAATCATCAATCCTCAATCTTCAATCCTCAATAATCAATCTCCAATCCTAGATCCTCAATCCTCAATCCTCAGTCCTCAATCTTCAATCCTCAATAATCTATCACTAAACCTAGATCTTCAGCCCACATCCTCCATCCTCAATCCTCAATCCTCAATCCTCAATCTTCAATCCTCAATACTCAACCTTCAACCCTCAATCCTCAATACTCAATCCTCAATCCTCAATCCTCAATCCTCAATCCTCAATCCTCAATCTTCAATCCTCAATACTGAATCTTCAATCCTCAATCCTCAATCCTCAATACTCAATCCTCAATACTCAGTCTTCAATCCTCAGTCCCCAATCCTCAATCTTCAATCCTCAAAACTCAATCCTCAATCCTCAATCCTCAATCCTCAATCCTCAATCCTCATTCTTCAATCCTCAATACCCAATCCTCAATCTTGAATCCTCAATCCTCAATCCTCAATTCTCAATCCTCAATCCTCAGCCATCAGTCCTCAAACCTCAATCCTCAACCCTCAGCCCTCATCCTCAATCTTCAATCCTCAATACACAATCCTCAATCTTCAATCCTCAATCCTCAATCCGCAATTCCCAATCATCAATCCTCAGCCCTCAGTCCTCAAACCTCAATCCTCAACCCTCAGCCCTCATCCTCAAACTTCAATCCTCAATCCTCAATACTCATTCCTCGAACCTCAATCTTCAATCCTCAAAACTCAACCTTCAATCCTCAATCCTCAATACTCAATCCTCAATCCTCAATCCTCAATCCTCAATCCTCAATCCTCAATCCTCAATCCTCAATCTTCAATCCTCAATCTTCAATCCTCAATACTGAATCTTCAATCCTCAATCCTCAATCCTCAATCCTCAGTCTTCAATCCTCAGTCCCCAATCCTCAATCTTCAATCCTCAAAACTCAATCCTCAATCCTCAATCCTCAATCCTCAATCCTCAATCCTCAATCGTCAATCCTCATTCTTCAATCCTCAATACCCAATCCTCAATCTTGAATCCTCAATCCTCAATCCTCAATTCTCAATCCTCAATCCTCAATCCTCAATCCTCAGCCATCAGTCCTCAAACCTCAATCCTCAACCCTCAGCCCTCATCCTCAATCTCCAATCCTCAATCCTCAATCCTCAATCCCTAATCCTCAATCTTCAATCCTCAATACTCTTTGTTCAATCCTCAATCCTCAATCCTCAATCCTCAATACTCATTCTTCAATCCTCAATACCCAATCCTCAATCTTCAATCCTCAATCCTCAATCCTCAATTCTCAATCTTCAATCCTCAATCCTCGGACCTCAAACATCAATACTCAGCCCTCAGTCCACGTCCTCAATCCACAACCCTCAATGCTCAATCCTCAATCTTCAATCATCAATATTCAATCCTCAATCCTCAACCCTCAACCCTCAATCCTCAATCCTCAATCCTCATTGTTCAATCCTCAATACCCAATCCTCAATCTTCAAACCTCAATCTTCAATCCTCAATCCTCAATCCTCAATCCTCAATCCTCAATCCTCAATCCTCAATCTTCAATCCTCAATACTCAATCTTCAATGCTCAATCCTCAATCCTCAATCCTCAATCTTCATTCCTCAATCCTCAATCCTCACTCCTCAATCCTCATTCCTCAATCCTCAATACCCAATCCTCAATCCTCAATCCTCAATCCTCAATCCTCAATAATCAGTCTTCAATCCTCAATCCTCAGTCCTCAAACCTCAATTCTGAATCCGCATCCCTGAATCCTCAATCTTCGGCCCTCAGTCATCAACAATCAGTTGTCAATCCTCAATCCTCAATAGAATATCATCAATTCACAGTTTTCAATACTCAATACTCAAGCTGCAATCTTCAAACCTCTATACGCAATCATCAATCCTCATCACTCATCCCTCAACACTCAGTCCTCAATGCTCAATCCTCAATCCTCAATTCTCAATCTTCAATCCTCAATACTGAATCTTCAATCCTCAGTCCTCAATCCTCAATACTCAATCCTCAGTCCTCAATCTTCAATCCTCAGTCCACAATCCTCAATCTTCAATCCTCAATACTCAATCCTCAATCCTCACTCCTCAATCCTCAGTCCTCAATCCTGAATCCTCAATCCTCAATCCTCAATCGTCAGTCTTCAATACTCAATACTCAATCTTCAATCCTCAATCCTCAATCCTCAATCGTCAATCCTCAATTCTCAATCCTCGATCCTCAGTCTTCAGTCCTCAAACCTCAATCCTCAACCCTCAGCCCTCATCCTCAATCCTCAATCCTCAATCTTCAATCCTCAGTCCTCCATCCTCAATCCTCAATCCTCAATCGTCAATCCTCAATCCTCAATCTTCAATCCTCAATACTCAATCTTCAATCCTCAATCCTCAATCCACAATCCTCAATCCTCAATCCTCAATCGTCAATCATCAATCCTCAATCATCAATCCTCAATCCTCAATTCTCAATCTTTAATCCCCAATACTCAATCTTCAATCCTCAATCCCCAATCCTCAATCCTCAAGCCTCAGTCCTCAATACTCAATGTTCAATCCTCAGTACCCAATCCTCAATCTTCAATCCTCAATCCTCAATCCTCAATCCTCAATCCTCAGTCCTCAAACCACGATCCTGAATCCTCAATCCTGAATCCTCAATCTTCAGCACTCAGTCCTCAACAATCAGTTGTCAATCCTCAATCCTCAATAGAATATCCTCAGTTCAGAGTTTTCAATACGCAATACTCAATCTGCACTCTTCAAATCTCTATCCACAAACATCAATTCTCATCACTCAAACCTCAGCACTCAGTCCTCAATCCTCAATCCTCAATCCTCAATTCTCAATGCTCAATCCTCAATCCACAGATCTCAAACATCAATACTCAGCCCTCAGTCCTCGTCCTCAATCCACAACCCTCAATACTGAATCCTCAATCTTCAATCTTCAATATTCAATCTTCAATCCTCAATCTTCAATCCTCAATCCTCAATCCTCAATCGTCTATGTTCAATCCTCAATACCCAAGCCTCAATCTTCAATCCTCAATCCTCAATCCTCAATTCCCAATCCTCAATCCTCAGCCCTCAGTCCTCAAACCTCAATCCTCAACCCTCAGCCCTCATCCTCAAACTTCAATCCTCAATCCTCAATCCTCAATCCTCAATCCTCAATCTTCAATCCTCAATACTCAATCTTCAATCCTCAATCCTCAATCCCCAATCCTCAATCCTCAATCGTCAATCGTCAGTCTTCAATCCTCAATACTCAATCTTCAATCCTCAATCCTCAATCCTCAATCCTCAATCGTCAATCCTCAATTCTCAGTCCTCGATCATCAGTCTTCAGTCCTCAAACCTCAATCCTAAACCCTCAGCCCTCATCCTCAATCCTCAATCCTCAATCCTCAATCCTCAGTCCTCAAACCTCAATCCTGAATCCTCAATCCTGAATCCTCAATCTTCAGAAATCAGACCTCAACAATCAGTTGTCAATCCTCAATCCTCAATAGAATATCATCAATTCACACCCTTCAATACTCAAAACTCAACCTGCAATCTTCAAATCTCTATCCACAAACATCAATTCTCATCACTCAACCCTCAACACTCAGTCCCCAATCCTCAATCTTCAATCCTCAATCATCAATCCTCAATCCTCAATTCTCAATCTTTAATCCCCAATACTCAATCTTCAATTCTCAATCCTCAATCCTCAATCCTCAATCCTCAATCCTCAATCCTCAATCCTCAATCCTCAATCCTCAATCCTCAATCCTCAATCGTCAGTCTTCAATCCTCAATACTCAATCTTCAATCCTCAATCCCTAATCCTCAATCCTCAATCCTCAATCCTCAATCCTCAATCGTTAGTTTTCTATCCTCAATACTCAATCTTCAACCCTCAATCCTCAATCCTCAATCCTCAGTCCTCATTCTTCAATCCTCAATACCCAATCCTAAATCTTCAATCCTCAATACTAAATCCTCAATTCTCAATCCTCAATCCTCAGTCCTGATTCCTCAAACCTCAATCCTCAAATCTCAGCCCTGATCCTCAATCCTCAATCCTCCATCTTCAACACTCAATCCTCAACCCTCAAGCCTCAATCCTCAATCCTCAATCCTCAGTCCTCAAACCTCAATCCTGAATCCTCAATCCTGAATCCTCAATCTTCAGACCTCAGACATCAACAATCAGTTGTCAATCCTCAATCCTCAATAGAATATCACCAATTCACAGTTTTCAATACTCAATACTCAATCTGCAATCTTCAAATCTCTATCCACAAACATCAATTCTCATCACTCAACCTTCAACACTCGTTCCCCAATCCTCAATCTTCAATACTCAATCCTCAATCCTCAATCCTCAATCCTCAATCCTCAGTCTTCAATCGTCAATACCCAATCCTCAATCTTCAATCCTCAATCCTCAATCCTCAATTCTCAATCCTCAATCCTCAGTCCTCAGTCCTCAAACCTCAATCCTCAACCCTCAGCCCTCATCCTCAATACTCAATCCTCAATCCACAATCCTCAATCTTCAATCCTCAATACTCAATCCTCAATCCTCAATCCTCAATCCTCAATCCTCAATCCTGAATACACAATCTTCAATCCTCAATCCTCAATCCTCAACCCTCAATCCTCAATCCCCAATTCTCAATCCTCAATTCTCAGTCCTCAATCCTCAGCCCTCAGTCCTCAAACCTCAATCCTCAACCCTCAGCCCTCATCCTCAATCTTCAATCCTCAATCCTCAATCCTCAATCGTCAATCCTCAATTCTCAATCCTCGATCCTCAGTCTTCAGTCCTCAAACCTCAATCCTCAACCCTCAGCCCTCATCCTCAATCTTCAATCCTCAATCCTCAATCCTCAATCACCAATCCTCAACCTTCTATCCTCAATACTCTTTCCTCAATCCTCAATCCTCAATCCTTATTCTTCAATCCTCAATACCCAATCCTCAATCTTCAGTCCTCAATCCTCAATCCTCAATCCTCAATTCTCAATCCTCAATCCACAGATCTCAAACATCAATACTCAGCCCTCAGACCTCGTCCTCAATCCACAACCCTCAATACTGAATCCTCAATCTTCAATCTTCAATATTCAATATTCAATCCTCAATCTTCAATCCTCAATCCTCAATCCTCAATCGTCTATGTTCAATCCTCAATACCCAAGCCTCAATCTTCAATCCTCAATCCTCAATCCTCAATTCTCAATCCTCAATCCTCAGCCCTCAGTCCTCAAACCTCAATCCTCAACCCTCAGCCCTCATCCTCAAACTTCAATCCTCAATCCTCAATCCTCAATCCTCAATCCTCAATCTTCAATCCTCAATACTCAATCTTCAATCCTCAATCCTCAATCCTCAATCCTCAATCCTCAATCGTCAATCGTCAGTCTTCAATCCTCAATACTCAATCTTCAATCCTCAATCCTCAATCCTCAATCCTCAATCGTCAATCCTCAATTCTCAATCCTCGATCATCAGTCTTCAGTCCTCATACCTCAATCCGAAACCCTCAGCCCTCATCCTCAATCCTCAATCCTCAATCTTCAATCCTCAGTCCTCCATCCTCAATCCTCAATCCTCAATCGTCAATCCTCAGTCCTCAATCTTCAATCCTCAATACTCAATCTTCAATCCTCAATACTCAACCTTCAATCTTCAATCCTCAATACTCAATCCTCAATCTTCAATCCTCAATCCTCAATCCTCAATTCTCAATCCTCAATCCTCAGCCCTCAGTCCTCAAACCTCAATCCGCAACCCTCAGCCCTCATCCTCAAACTTCAATCCTCAATCCTCAATCCTCAATCTTCGAACCTCAATCTTCAATCCTCAATACTCAATCTTCAGTCCTCAATCCTCAATCCTCAATCCTCAATCCTCAATCCTCAATCCTCAATCCTCAATCCTCAATCCTCAATCTTCAATCCTCAATACTCAGTCTTCAATCCTCAATCCTCAGTCCTCAAACCTCAATTCTGAATCCGCATTCCTGAATCCTCAATATTCAGCCCTCAGTCATCAACAATCAGTTGTCAATCCTCAATCCTCAATAGAATATTATCAATTCACAGTTTTCAATACTCAATACTCAAGCTGCAATCCTCAAACCTCTATACGCAATCATCAATTCTCATCACTCACCCCTCAACACTCAGTCCTCAATGCTCAATCCTCAATCCTCAATTCTCAATCTTCAATCCTCAATACTGAATCTTCAATCCTCAATCCTCAATCCTCAATACTCAATCCTCAATCCTCAATCTTCAATCCTCAGTCCCCAATCCTCAATCCTCAATCCTCAATCCTCAATACTCAATCGTCAATCTTCCATCCTCAATCATCAATCCTCAATCCTCAATTCTCAACCTTTAATCCAAAATACTCAATCTTCAATCCACAATCCTCAATCCTCAATCCTCAATCCTCAATCCTCAATCGTCAGTTTTCAATCCTCAATCTTCAACCCTCAATCCTCAGTCCTCGAACCTCAATTCTGAATCCTCATTCCTGAATCCTCAATCTTCAGCCCTCAGTCATCAACAATCAGTTGTCAATCCTCAATCCTCAATAGAATATCCTCAATTCACAGTTTTCAATACTCAATACTCAATCTGCAATCTTCAAATCTCTATCCACAAACATCAATTCTCATCACTCAAACCTGAACACTCAGTACCCAATCCTCAATCTTCAATCCTCAATCCTCAATCCTCAATCCTCAATCCTCAATCCTCATTCTTCAATCCTCAATACCCAATCCTCAATCTTCAATCCTCAATCCTCAATCCTCAATTCTCAATCCTCAATCCTCAGTCCTCAGTCCTCAAACCTCAATCCTCAACCCTCAGCCCTCATCCTCAATCTTCAATCCTAAATCCTCAATCCTCAATCTTGAATCATCAATATTCAATCTTCAATCCTCAATCCTCAATCCTCAATCCTCAATCCTCAATCCTCAATCCTCAATCCTCAATCCTCAATCCTCAATTTTCAATCCTCAGTACCCAATCCTCAATCTTCAATCCTCAATCGTCAATCCTCAATCCTCAATCCTCAGCCCTCATCCTCAATCTTCAATCCTCAATCCTCAATCCTCAATTCTCAGTCCTCAATCCTCAGCCCTCAGTCCTCAAACCTCAATCCTCAACCCTCAGCCCTCATCCTCAATCTTCAATCCTCAATCCTCAATCCTCAATCCCCAATCCTCAATCTTCAATCCTCAAACCTCAATCCTCAATCCCCAATCCTCAATCTTCAATCCTCAATACTCTTTCTTCAATCCTCAATCCTCAATCCTCAATCCTCAATCCTCATTCTTCAATCCTCAATACCCAATCCTTAATCTTCAATCCTCAATCCTCAATCGTCAATTCTCAATCCTCAATCCTCAATCCTCAGACCTCAAACATCAATACTCAGCCCTCAGTCCTCGTCTTCAATACACAACCCTCAATCCTCAATCCTCAATCTTCAATCATCAATATTCAATCTTCAATCCTCAATCCTCAATCCTCAAGCCTCAATCCTCAATACTCAATGTTCAATCCTCAGTACCCAATCCTCAATCTTCAATCCTCAATCCTCAATCCTCAATCCTCAATCCTCAGTCCTCAAACCACGATCCTGAATCCTCAATCCTGAATCCTCAATCTTCAGCACTCAGTCCTCAACAATCAGTTGTCAATCCTCAATCCTCAATAGAATATCCTCAGTTCAGAGTTTTCAATACGCAATACTCAATCTGCAATCTTCAAATCTCTATCCACAAACATCAATTCTCATCACTCAAGCCTCAGCACTCAGTCCTCAATCCTCAATCTTCAATCCTCAATCCTCAATCCTCAATCCTCAATCCTCAATCTTCAATCCTCAATACTCAATCTTCAATGCTCAATCCTCAATCCTCAATCCTCAGTCTTCATTCCTCAATCCTCAATCCTCACTCCTCAATCCTCATTCCTCAATCCTCAGTACCCAATCCTCAATCCTCAATCCTCAATCCTCAATCCTCAATTCTCAATCCTCAATCCTCAGTCCTCAGTCCTCAAGCCTCAATCCTCAACCCTCAGCCCTCATCCTCAAACTTCAATCCTCAATCCTCAATCCTCAATCTTCGAACCTCAATCTTCAATCCTCAATACTCAATCTTCAATCCTCAATCCTCAATCGTCAGTCTTCAATCCTCAATACTCAATCTTCAATCCTCAATCCTCAATCCTCAATCGTCAATCCTCAATTCTCAATCCTCGATCCTCAGTCTTCAGTCCTCAAACCTCAATCCCCAAACCTCAGCCCTCATCCTCAATCCTCAATCCTGAATCTTCAATCCTCAGTCCTCAATCCTCAATCCTCAATCCTCAATCCTCAATCCTCAGTCCTCAAACCTCAATCCTGAATCCTCAATCCTGAATCCTCAATCTTCAGAAATCAGACCTCAACAATCAGTTGTCAATCCTCAATCCTCAATAGAATATCATCAATTCACACCCTTCAGTACTCAAAGCTCAACCTGCAATCTTCAAACCTCTATCCACAAACATCAATTCTCATCACTCAACCCTCAACACTCAGTCCCCAATCCTCAATCTTCAATCCTCAATCATCAATCCTCAATCCTCAATTCGCAATCTTTAATCCCCAATACTCAATCCTCAATTCTCAATCCTCAATCCTCAATCCTCAATCCTCAATCCTCAATCCTCAATCCTCAATCCTCAATCCTCAATCCTCAATCGTCAGTCTTCAATCCTCAATACTCAATCTTCCATCCTCAATCCCTAATCCTCAATCCTCAATCCTCAATCCTCAATCCTCAATCGTTAGTTTTCTATCCTCAATACTCAATCTTCAACCCTCAATCCTCAATCCTCAATCCTCAGTCCTCATTCTTCAATCCTCAATACCCAATCCTAAATCTTCAATCCTCAATACTAAATCCTCAATTCTCAACCCTCAATCCTCAGTCCTGATTCCTCAAACCTCAATCCTCAACTCTCAGCCCTGATCCTCAATCCTCAATCCTCCATCTTCAACACTCAATACTCAACCCTCAAGCCTCAATCCTCAATCCTCAATCCTCAGTCCTCAAACCTCAATCCTGAATCCTCAATCCTGAATCCTCAATCTTCAGACCTCAGACATCACCAATCAGTTGTCAATCCTCAATCCTCAATAGAATATCACCAATTCACAGTTTTCAATACTCAATACTCAATCTGCAATCTTCAAATCTCTATCCACAATCATCAATTCTCATCACTCAACCTTCAACACTCAGTCCCCAATCCTCAATCTTCAATCCTCAATCCTCAATCCTCAATCCACAATCCTCAATCCTCATTCTTCAATCCTCAATACCCAATCCTTAATCTTCAATCCTCAATCCTCAATCGTCAATTCTCAAACCTCAATCCTCAACTCTCAGCCCTGATCCTCAATCCTCGATCCTCCATCTTCAACACTCAATCCTCAACCCTCAAGCCTCAATCCTCAATCCTCAATCCTCAGTCCTCAAACCTCAATCCTGAATCCTCAATCCTGAATCCTCAATCTTCAGACCTCAGACATCAACAATCAGTTGTCAATCCTCAATCCTCAATAGAATATCACCAATTCACAGTTTTCAATACTCAATACTCAATCTGGAATCTTCAAATCTCTATCCACAAAAATCAATTCTCATCATTCAACCTTCAACACTCAGTCCCCAATCCTCAATCTTCAATCCTCAATCCTCAATCCTCAATACTCAATCCTCAATCCTGAGTCTTCAATCGTCAATACCCAATCCTCAATCTTCAATCCTCAATCCTCAATCCTCAATTCTCAATCCTCAATCCTCAGTCCTCAGTCCTCAAACCTCAATCCTTAACCCTCAGCCCTCATCCTCAATACTCAATCCTCAATCCACAATCCTCAATCTTCAATCCTCAATACTCAATCCTCAATCCTCAATCCTCAATCCTCAATCCTCAATCCTGAATACTCAATCTTCAATCCTCAATCCTCAATCCTCAACCCTCAATCCTCAATCCCCAATCCTCAATCCTCAATTCTCAGTCATCAATCCTCAGCCCTCAGTCCTCAAACCTCAATCCTCAACCCTCAGCCCTCATCCTCAATCTTCAATCCTCAATCCTCAATCCTCAATCCCCAATCCTCAATCTTCAATCCTCAATACTCTTTCTTCAATCCTCAATACCCAATCCTTAATCTTCAATCCTCAACCCTCAATCGTCAATTCTCAATCCTCAATCCTCAATCCTCAGACCTCAAACATCAGGACTCAGCCCTCAGTCCTCGTCTTCAATCCACAACCCTCAATCCTCAATCCTCAATCTTCAATCATCAATATTCAATCTTCCATCCTCAACCCTCAATCCTCAAGCCTCAATCCTCAATACTCAATGTTCAATCCTCGGTACCCAATCCTCAATCCTCAATCCTCAATCCTCAATCGTCAATCCTCAATTCTCAATCCTCGATCCTCAGTCTTCAGTCCTCAAACCTCAATCCTCAACCCTCAGCCCTCATCCTCAATCTTCAATCCTCAATCCTGAATCCTCAACTCTCAATCCTCAACACTCAATCCTCAATCGTCAATCCTCAATACCCAATCCTGAATCTTCAATCCTCTATCCTCAATCCTCAATCCTCAATCCTCAATTTCAATACTCAACACTCAATCTTCAATCCTCAATCCTCAATCCTCAGTCCTCAGTCCTCAATCCTCAATCCTCAATCCTCAATCTTCTATCCTCAATGCTCAATCCGCAATCCTCAATCCTCAATCCTCAATCCTCAATCCTAATTCGTCACTCTATGAAGCCCAGTCCTCAATCTTCAATCCTCAATCCTCAATCATCAATTCTCAATCCTCAATCCTCAATCTTCAATCCTCAATCCTCAATCGTCAATCCTCAATTCTCAATCCTCGATCATCAGTCTTCAGTCCTCATACCTCAATCCGAAACCCTCAGCCCTCATCCTCAATCCTCAATCCTCAATCTTCAATCCTCAGTCCTCCATCCTCAATCCTCAATCCTCAATCGTCAATCCTCAGTCCTCAATCTTCAATCCTCAATACTCAATCTTCAATCCTCAATACTCAACCTTCAATCTTCAATCCTCAATACTCAATCCTCAATCTTCAATCCTCAATCCTCAATCCTCAATTCTCAATCCTCAATCCTCAGCCCTCAGTCCTCAAACCTCAATCCGCAACCCTCAGCCCTCATCCTCAAACTTCAATCCTCAATCCTCAATCCTCAATCTTCGAACCTCAATCTTCAATCCTCAATACTCAATCTTCAGTCCTCAATCCTCAATCCTCAATCCTCAACCCTCAATCCTCAATCCTCAATCCTCAATCCTCAATCCTCAATCTTCAATCCTCAATACTCAGTCTTCAATCCTCAATCCTCAGTCCTCAAACCTCAATTCTGAATCCGCATTCCTGAATCCTCAATATTCGGCCCTCAGTCATCAACAATCAGTTGTCAATCCTCAATCCTCAATAGAATATTATCAATTCACAGTTTTCAATACTCAATACTCAAGCTGCAATCCTCAAACCTCTATACGCAATCATCAATTCTCATCACTCACCCCTCAACACTCAGTCCTCAATGCTCAATCCTCAATCCTCAATTCTCAATCTTCAATCCTCAATACTGAATCTTCAATCCTCAATCCTCAATCCTCAATACTCAATCCTCAATCCTCAATCTTCAATCCTCAGTCCCCAATCCTCAATCCTCAATCCTCAATCCTCAATACTCAATCGTCAATCTTCCATCCTCAATCATCAATCCTCAATCCTCAATTCTCAACCTTTAATCCAAAATACTCAATCTTCAATCCACAATCCTCAATCCTCAATCCTCAATCCTCAATCCTCAATCGTCAGTTTTCAATCCTCAATCTTCAACCCTCAATCCTCAGTCCTCGAACCTCAATTCTGAATCCTCATTCCTGAATCCTCAATCTTCAGCCCTCAGTCATCAACAATCAGTTGTCAATCCTCAATCCTCAATAGAATATCCTCAATTCACAGTTTTCAATACTCAATACTCAATCTGCAATCTTCAAATCTCTATCCACAAACATCAATTCTCATCACTCAAACCTGAACACTCAGTCCCCAATCCTCAATCTTCAATCCTCAATCCTCAATCCTCAATCCTCAATCCTCAATCCTCATTCTTCAATCCTCAATACCCAATCCTCAATCTTCAATCCTCAATCCTCAATCCTCAATTCTCAATCCTCAATCCTCAGTCCTCAGTCCTCAAACCTCAATCCTCAACCCTCAGCCCTCATCCTCAATCTTCAATCCTAAATCCTCAATCCTCAATCTTGAATCATCAATATTCAATCTTCAATCCTCAATCCTCAATCCTCAATCCTCAATCCTCAATCCTCAATCCTCAATCCTCAATCCTCAATTTTCAATCCTCAGTACCCAATCCTCAATCTTCAATCCTCAATCGTCAATCCTCAATCCTCAATCCTCAGCCCTCATCCTCAATCTTCAATCCTCAATCCTCAATCCTCAATTCTCAGTCCTCAATCCTCAGCCCTCAGTCCTCAAACCTCAATCCTCAACCCTCAGCCCTCATCCTCAATCTTCAATCCTCAATCCTCAATCCTCAATCCCCAATCCTCAATCTTCAATCCTCAAACCTCAATCCTCAATCCCCAATCCTCAATCTTCAATCCTCAATACTCTTTCTTCAATCCTCAATCCTCAATCCTCAATCCTCAATCCTCATTCTTCAATCCTCAATACCCAATCCTTAATCTTCAATCCTCAATCCTCAATCGTCAATTCTCAATCCTCAATCCTCAATCCTCAGACCTCAAACATCAATACTCAGCCCTCAGTCCTCGTCTTCAATACACAACCCTCAATCCTCAATCCTCAATCTTCAATCATCAATATTCAATCTTCAATCCTCAATCCTCAATCCTCAAGCCTCAATCCTCAATACTCAATGTTCAATCCTCAGTACCCAATCCTCAATCTTCAATCCTCAATCCTCAATCCTCAATCCTCAATCCTCAGTCCTCAAACCACGATCCTGAATCCTCAATCCTGAATCCTCAATCTTCAGCACTCAGTCCTCAACAATCAGTTGTCAATCCTCAATCCTCAATAGAATATCCTCAGTTCAGAGTTTTCAATACGCAATACTCAATCTGCAATCTTCAAATCTCTATCCACAAACATCAATTCTCATCACTCAAGCCTCAGCACTCAGTCCTCAATCCTCAATCTTCAATCCTCAATCCTCAATCCTCAATCCTCAATCCTCAATCTTCAATCCTCAATACTCAATCTTCAATGCTCAATCCTCAATCCTCAATCCTCAGTCTTCATTCCTCAATCCTCAATCCTCACTCCTCAATCCTCATTCCTCAATCCTCAGTACCCAATCCTCAATCCTCAATCCTCAATCCTCAATCCTCAATTCTCAATCCTCAATCCTCAGTCCTCAGTCCTCAAGCCTCAATCCTCAACCCTCAGCCCTCATCCTCAAACTTCAATCCTCAATCCTCAATCCTCAATCTTCGAACCTCAATCTTCAATCCTCAATACTCAATCTTCAATCCTCAATCCTCAATCGTCAGTCTTCAATCCTCAATACTCAATCTTCAATCCTCAATCCTCAATCCTCAATCGTCAATCCTCAATTCTCAATCCTCGATCCTCAGTCTTCAGTCCTCAAACCTCAATCCCCAAACCTCAGCCCTCATCCTCAATCCTCAATCCTGAATCTTCAATCCTCAGTCCTCAATCCTCAATCCTCAATCCTCAATCCTCAATCCTCAGTCCTCAAACCTCAATCCTGAATCCTCAATCCTGAATCCTCAATCTTCAGAAATCAGACCTCAACAATCAGTTGTCAATCCTCAATCCTCAATAGAATATCATCAATTCACACCCTTCAGTACTCAAAGCTCAACCTGCAATCTTCAAACCTCTATCCACAAACATCAATTCTCATCACTCAACCCTCAACACTCAGTCCCCAATCCTCAATCTTCAATCCTCAATCATCAATCCTCAATCCTCAATTCGCAATCTTTAATCCCCAATACTCAATCCTCAATTCTCAATCCTCAATCCTCAATCCTCAATCCTCAATCCTCAATCCTCAATCCTCAATCCTCAATCCTCAATCCTCAATCGTCAGTCTTCAATCCTCAATACTCAATCTTCCATCCTCAATCCCTAATCCTCAATCCTCAATCCTCAATCCTCAATCCTCAATCGTTAGTTTTCTATCCTCAATACTCAATCTTCAACCCTCAATCCTCAATCCTCAATCCTCAGTCCTCATTCTTCAATCCTCAACACCCAATCCTAAATCTTCAATCCTCAATACTAAATCCTCAATTCTCAACCCTCAATCCTCAGTCCTGATTCCTCAAACCTCAATCCTCAACTCTCAGCCCTGATCCTCAATCCTCGATCCTCCATCTTCAACACTCAATCCTCAACCCTCAAGCCTCAATCCTCAATCCTCAATCCTCAGTCCTCAAACCTCAATCCTGAATCCTCAATCCTGAATCCTCAATCTTCAGACCTCAGACATCAACAATCAGTTGTCAATCCTCAATCCTCAATAGAATATCACCAATTCACAGTTTTCAATACTCAATACTCAATCTGGAATCTTCAAATCTCTATCCACAAAAATCAATTCTCATCATTCAACCTTCAACACTCAGTCCCCAATCCTCAATCTTCAATCCTCAATCCTCAATCCTCAATACTCAATCCTCAATCCTGAGTCTTCAATCGTCAATACCCAATCCTCAATCTTCAATCCTCAATCCTCAATCCTCAATTCTCAATCCTCAATCCTCAGTCCTCAGTCCTCAAACCTCAATCCTTAACCCTCAGCCCTCATCCTCAATACTCAATCCTCAATCCACAATCCTCAATCTTCAATCCTCAATACTCAATCCTCAATCCTCAATCCTCAATCCTCAATCCTCAATCCTGAATACTCAATCTTCAATCCTCAATCCTCAATCCTCAACCCTCAATCCTCAATCCCCAATCCTCAATCCTCAATTCTCAGTCCTCAATCCTCAGCCCTCAGTCCTCAAACCTCAATCCTCAACCCTCAGCCCTCATCCTCAATCTTCAATCCTCAATCCTCAATCCTCAATCCCCAATCCTCAATCTTCAATCCTCAATACCCAATCCTTAATCTTCAATCCTCAACCCTCAATCGTCAATTCTCAATCCTCAATCCTCAATCCTCAGACCTCAAACATCAGGACACAGCCCTCAGTCCTCGTCTTCAATCCACAACCCTCAATCCTCAATCCTCAATCTTCAATCATCAATATTCAATCTTCCATCCTCAACCCTCAATCCTCAAGCCTCAATCCTCAATACTCAATGTTCAATCCTCAGTACCCAATCCTCAATCCTCAATCCTCAATCCTCAATCGTCAATCCTCAATTCTCAATCCTCGATCCTCAGTCTTCAGTCCTCAAACCTCAATCCTCAACCCTCAGCCCTCATCCTCAATCTTCAATCCTCAATCCTGAATCCTCAACTCTCAATCCTCAACACTCAATCCTCAATCGTCAATCCTCAATACCCAATCCTGAATCTTCAATCCTCTATCCTCAATCCTCAATCCTCAATCCTCAATTTCAATACTCAACACTCAATCTTCAATCCTCAATCCTCAATCCTCAGTCCTCAGTCCTCAATCCTCAATCCTCAATCCTCAATCTTCTATCCTCAATGCTCAATCCGCAATCCTCAATCCTCAATCCTCAATCCTCAATCCTAATTCGTCACTCCATGAAGCCCAGTCCTCAATCTTCAATCCTCAATCCTCAATCATCAATTCTCAATCCTCAATCCTCAATCCTCAATCCTCAATCCTCATTCCTCAACCCTTAATCCTCAGTCCTGAAACATCAATTCCGAATCCTCAATCCTGAATCCTCAACCTTCAGCCCTCAGTCCTCAACAATCAGTTGTCAATCTTCAATCCTCAATAGAATATCCTCAATTCACAGCTTTCAATACTCAATCCCCATTCTTCAATCATCAAATCTCAATCCACAAACATCAATTCTCATCACTCAACCCTCAACACTCAGTCCTCAATCTTCAATCCTCAATCCTCAATCCTCAATCCTCAAACCTCAATAATCAATCTTCAATCCTCAATACTCAATCTTCAACACTCAAGCTTCAATCCTCAATCCTCAATCCTCATTCTTCAATCCTCAACACCCAATCCTCAATCTTCAATCCTCAATCCTCTATCCTCAATTCTCAATCCTCAGTCCTCAATCCTCAGACCTCAAGCATCAATACTCAACCCTCAGTCCTCGTCCGCAATCCACAACCCTCAATCCTCAATCCTCAATCTTCAATCATCAATATTCAATCTTCAATCCTCAATCCTCAATCCTCAATTCTCAATCCGCAATACTCAATCCTCAATCGTCAATCCTCAATCCTGAATCCTCAACATTCAATCCTCAACACTCAATCTTCAATACTCAATCCTCAATCCTCAATCCTCAATCCTCAATCCTCAATCCTCAATCCTCAATCCCAAATCCTTAATCCTCAATCCTCAATTCTCAACCCACAATCCTCAGTCCTGATACCTCAATACCGAATCCTCAATCCTGAATCCTCAATCCTCAGCCCTCAGTCCTCAACAATCAATTGTCAATCCTCAATCCTCAATAGAATATCTTCAATTCACAGTTTTCAATACTCAATCCCCATTCTTCAATCTTCAAATCTCAATCCACACACATCAATTATCATCACTCAACCCTCAACACTCAGTCCTCAATCTTCAATCGTCAATCCTAAATCCGCAATCTTCAATCCTCAATACTCAATTCTCAATCCTCAATCCTCAATCCTCAATCCTCAATCCTCAATCTACAATCCTCAATACTCAATCTTCAACTCTCAACCTTCAATCCTCAATCCTGTATCCTCATTCTTCAATCCTCAACACCGAGTCCTCAATCTTCAATCCTCAATCCTCAATCCTCAATTCGCAATCCTCAATCCTCAATCCTCAGACATCAAGCGTCAATACCCAACCCTCTGTCCTCGTCCTCAATCCACAACCCTTAGTCCTCAATGCGCAATCTTCAATCATCAATATTCAACTTTCAATCCTCAATTCTCAATCCTCAATCCTCAATCCTCAATCCTCAATCCTCAAACCTCAATGCCGGAGCCTCAATCTTCAATCCTCAATCCTCAATCCTCAATTCTCTATCCTCAATCCTCAGTCCTTAGTCCTCAAACGTCAATCCTCATCCCCAACCCTCATCCTCAATCCTCAATCCTCAATCCTCAATTCTCAATCCTCAATCCTCAATCCTCAATCCTCAATCTTCAATCCTCAATACTCAATCTTCAATAATCAATCCTCAATCCTCAATCCTCAATCCTCAATCCTCAACACTCAATCCCAAATCCTGAATCCTCAATCCTCAACCCTCAACCCTCATTCCTCAGTCCTGAAACATCAATACCGAATCGTCAATACTGAATCCTCAATCTTCAGCCCTCAGTCCTCAACAATCAATTGTCAATCCTCAATCCTCAATAGAATATCCTCAATTCACAGTTTTCAATACTCAATCCCCATTCTTCAAACTTCAAATCTCAATCCACAAACATCAATTCTCTTCACTCAACCCTCAACACTCAGTCCTCAATCTTCAATCCTCAATCCTAAATCCTCAATCTTCAATCCTCAATACTCAATCTTCAATCCTCAATCCTCAATTCTCAATCCTCAACGCTCAATCCTCAATCGTCAATCCTCAATTCCCAATCCTCAATTTTCAATCCTCAATCCTCAATCTTCAATCCTTAATCCTCAATCCTCAATCCCCAATCCTGAATCTTCAATCCTCAATACTCAATCTTCAATCCTCAATCCTCAATCCTTAATCCTCAATCCTCAATCCTCAATCCTCAATCTTCAATCCTCAATACTCAATCTTCAACCCTCAATCTTCAATCCTCAATCCTCAATCCTCATTCTTCAATCCTCAACACCCAATCCTGAATCTTCAATCCTCAATCCTCAATCCTCAATTCTCAATCCTCAATCCTCAATCCTCAGACCTCAAACATCAATACTCAACCCTCAGCCCTCGACCGCAATCGACAACGCTCAATCCTCGATCCTCAACCTTCAATCATCAATATTCAACCTTCAATCCTCAATACTCAATCCTCTATCCTCAATCCTCAATCCTGAATGTTCAATCCTCAATACCCATTCCTCAATCTTCAGTCCTCAATACTCAATCCTCAATACTCAATCCTCAATCCTCAGTCCTCAAACCTCAATCCTGAATCCTGAATCCTGAATCCTCAATCTTCAGCCCTCAGTCCTCAACAATCAATTGTCAGTCCTCAATCCTCAATAGAATATACCCAATTCGCAGTTTTCAATACTCAATCCCCAATCTTCAATCTTCAAATCTCAATCCACAAATATCAATTCTCATCACTCAACGCTCAACACTCAGTCCCCAATCCTCAATCTTCAATCCTCAATCCTCAATCCTCAATCCTCAATACTCAATCTTCAATCCTCAGTACTCAATCTTCAATCCTCAATCCTCAATCCTCATTCTTCAATCCTCAACACCCAATCCTCAATCTTCAATCCTCAATCCCCAATATTCAATCTTCAATCCTCAATCCTCAATCCTCAATCCTCAATCCTCAATTCTCTATCCTCAAACCTCAGTCCTTAGTCCTCAAACCTCAATCCTCAACCCTCAGCCCTCATCCTCAATCCTCAATCCTCAATCCTCAATCATCAATCCTCAATTTTCAATCCTCAATACTCAATCCTCAATCCTCAATCTTCAATCCTGAATCCTGAATCCTGAATCCGCAAACTTCAGTCCTGAGACCTCAACAATCAATTGTCAATCCTCAATTCTCAATAGTATATCCTCAATTCATAGTTTTCAATACTCAATCCCCATTCTTCAATCTTCAAATCTCAGTCCACAAACATCAATTCTCATCACTCAACCCTCAACACTCAGTCCACAATCTTCAATCCTCAATCCTCAATCCTCAATCTTGAATCCTCAATACTCAATCTTCAATCCTCAATCCTCAATTCTCAATCCCCAACACTCAATCCTCAATCGTCAATCCTCAATCCCCAATCCTCAATCTTCAATCCTCTATCCTCAATCCTCAATCCTCAATCCTCAATCCTCAATCTTCAAAACTCAATACTCAATCTTCAATCCTCAATCCTCAATCCTTAGTCCGCAATCCTCAATCCTCAATCCTCAATCCTCAATCTTCTATCCTCAATACTCAATCTTCAACCCCCAATCTTCAATCCTCAATCCTCTATCCTCATTCTTCAATCATCAACACCCCATCCTCAATCTTCAATCCTCAGTCCTCAATCCTCAATTCTCAATCCTGAATCCTCAATCCTCAGACCTCAAACATCAATACTCAACCCTCAGTCCTCGTCCGCAATCCACAACCCTCAATCCTCAATCCTCAATCTTCAATCCTCAATCCTCAATATTCAATCCTTAATCCTCAATCCTCAATCCCCAATCCTCAATCTTCAATCCTCAATACTCAACCTTCAATCCTCAATCCTCAATCCTCAATCCTCAATCTTCAATCCTCAATCCTCAATCTTCAATCCTCAATACTCAATCTTCAACCCTCAATCTTCAATCCTCAATCCTCAATCCTCAATCATCATTCTTCAATCTTCAACACCCAATCATCAATCATCAATCCTCAATCCTCAATCCTCAATCCTCATTCTTCAATCTTCAACACCCAATCATCAATCATCAATCCTCAATCCTCAATCCTCTATCCTCAATCCTCAATCCTCAATCCTCAATCCTCAGTCCTCAATCCTCAATCCTCAGTCGTCAAACCTCAATCCTGAAGCCTGAATCCTGAATCCTCAATCTTCAGCCCTCAGTCATCAACAATCAATTGTCAGTCCTCAATCCTCAATAGAATATAGCCAATTCGCAGTTTTCAATACTCAATCCCCAATCTTCAATCTTCAAATCTCAATCCACAAACATCAATTCTCATCACTCAACGCTCAACACTCAGTCCCCTATCCTCAATCTTCAATCCTGAATCCTCAATCCTCAATCCTCAATCCTCAATCTTCAATCCTCAGTACTCAATCTTCAATCCTCAATCCTCAATCCTCATTCTTCAATCCTCAACACCCAATCCTCAATCGTCAACCCTCGATCCTCAATCCTCAATCCTCAATTCTCAATCCTGAATCCTCAGCCTTCAATCCTCAATACTCAATCTTCAATACTCAATCCTCAATCCTCAATCCTCAATCCTCAATCCTCAATCCTCAATCCTCAATCTTCAATCATCAATATTCAATCTTCAATCCTCAATCCTCAATCCTCAATTCTCAATCCGCAATACTCAATCCTCAATCGTCAATCCTCAATCCTGAATCCTCAACCTTCAATCCTCAATACTCAATCTTCAATACTGAATCCTCAATCCTCAATCCTCAATCCTCAATCCTCAATCCTCAATCCTCAATCCCAAATCCTTAATCCTCAGTCCTCAATCCTCAACCCACAATCCTCAGTCCTGATACCTCAATACCGAATCCTCAATCCTGAATCCTCAATCCTCAGCCCTCAGTCCTCAACAATCAATTGTCAATCCTCAATCCTCAATAGAATATCTTCAATTCACAGTTTTCAATACTCAATCCCCATTCTTCAATCTTCAAACCTCAATCCACAAACATCAATTGTCATCACTCAACCCTCAACACTCAGTCCTCAATCTTCAATCGTCAATCCTAAATCCGCAATCTTCAATCCACAATACTCAACCTTCAATCCTCAACCCTCAATCCTCAATCCTCAATGCTCAATCCTCAATCGTCAATCCTCAATTCCCAATCCTCAATCCTCAATATTCAATCCTGAATCGTCAATCCTCATTCCTCAATCCTCAATCTTCAATCCTCAATACTCAATCTTCAATCCTCAATCCTCAATCCTCAATCCTCAATCCTCAATTCTCAATCCTCCATCTTCAATCCTCAATACTCAATCTTCAACCCCCAATCTTCAATCCTCAATCCTCTATCCTCATTCTTCAATCCTCAACACCCCATCCTCAATCTTCAATCCTCAGTCCTCAATCCTCAATTCTCAATCCTGAATCCTCAATCCTCAGACCTCAAACATCAATACTCAACCCTCAGTCCTCGTCCGCAATCCACAACCCTCAATCCTCAATCCTCAATCTTCAATCATCAATACTCAATCTGCAATCCTCAATCCTCAATCCTCAATCCTCAATCCTAATTCGTCACTACTCGAAACCCAGTCCTCAATCTTCAATCCTCAATCCTCAATCCTCAATTCTCAATCCTCAATCCTCAATCCTCAATCCTCAATTTTCAATCCTCAATACTCAATCTTCAATACTCAATCCTCAATCCTCAATCCTCAATCCTCAATCCTCAATCCTCAATCCCAAATCCTCAATCCTCAATCCTCAACCCTCAACCCTCATTCCTCAGTCCTGAAACATCAATACCGAATCGTCAATACTGAATCCTCAATCTTCAGCCCTCAGTCCCCAACAATCAATTGTCAATCCTCAATCCTCAATAGAATATCCTCAATTCACAGTTTTCGATACTCAATCCCCATTCTTCAAACTTCAAATCTCAATCCACAAACATCAATTCTCTTCACTCAACCCTCAACACTCAGTCCTCAATCTTCAATCCTCAATCCTAAATCCTCAATCTTCAATCCTCAATACTCAATCTTCAATCCTCAATCCTCAATTCTCAATCCTCAACACTCAATCCTCAACCGTCAATCCTCAATTCCCAATCCTCAATTTTCAATCCTCAATCCTCAATCTTCAATCCTGAATCGTCAATCCTCAATCCTCAATCCTCAATCTTCAATCCTCAATACTCAATCTTCAATCCTCAATCCTCAATCCTCAATCCTCAATCCTCAATCCTCAATCCTCAATCCTCATTCTTCAATCCTCAATACTCAATCTTCAGCCCTCAACCTTCAATCCTCAATCCTCTATCCTCATTCTTCAATCCTCAACACCCAATCCTGAATCTTCAATCCCCAATCCTCAATCCTCAATTCTCAATCCTGAATGTTCAATCCTCAATACCCAATCCTCAATCTTCAATCCTCAATACTCAATCCTCAATCCTAAATCCTCAATCCTCAGTCCTCAATCCTCAATTCTCAATCCTCAATCCTCAATCCTCAGACCTCAAACATCAATACTCAACCCTCAGCCCTCGTCCGCAATCCACAACCCTCAATCCTCAATCCTCAATCTTCAATCATCAATATTCAATCTTCAATCCTCAATCCTCAATCCTCAATCCCCAATCCTCAATCTTCAATCCTCAAACCTCAATCCTCAATCCCCAATCCTCAATCTTCAATCCTCAATACTCTTTCTTCAATCCTCAATCCTCAATCCTCAATCCTCAATCCTCATTCTTCAATCCTCAATACCCAATCCTTAATCTTCAATCCTCAATCCTCAATCGTCAATTCTCAATCCTCAATCCTCAATCCTCAGACCTCAAACATCAATACTCAGCCCTCAGTCCTCGTCTTCAATACACAACCCTCAATCCTCAATCCTCAATCTTCAATCATCAATATTCAATCTTCAATCCTCAATCCTCAATCCTCAAGCCTCAATCCTCAATACTCAATGTTCAATCCTCAGTACCCAATCCTCAATCTTCAATCCTCAATCCTCAATCCTCAATCCTCAATCCTCAGTCCTCAAACCACGATCCTGAATCCTCAATCCTGAATCCTCAATCTTCAGCACTCAGTCCTCAACAATCAGTTGTCAATCCTCAATCCTCAATAGAATATCCTCAGTTCAGAGTTTTCAATACGCAATACTCAATCTGCAATCTTCAAATCTCTATCCACAAACATCAATTCTCATCACTCAAGCCTCAGCACTCAGTCCTCAATCCTCAATCTTCAATCCTCAATCCTCAATCCTCAATCCTCAATCCTCAATCTTCAATCCTCAATACTCAATCTTCAATGCTCAATCCTCAATCCTCAATCCTCAGTCTTCATTCCTCAATCCTCAATCCTCACTCCTCAATCCTCATTCCTCAATCCTCAGTACCCAATCCTCAATCCTCAATCCTCAATCCTCAATCCTCAATTCTCAATCCTCAATCCTCAGTCCTCAGTCCTCAAGCCTCAATCCTCAACCCTCAGCCCTCATCCTCAAACTTCAATCCTCAATCCTCAATCC
Source organism: Calliopsis andreniformis (assembly GCF_051401765.1). Taxonomy (NCBI): domain Eukaryota; kingdom Metazoa; phylum Arthropoda; class Insecta; order Hymenoptera; family Andrenidae; genus Calliopsis; species Calliopsis andreniformis. Next base: position 1,446,352 of record NW_027480520.1, on the reverse strand, counting down.
TCAATCTTCGAACCTCAATCTTCAATCCTCAATACTCAATCTTCAATCCTCAATCCTCAATCGTCAGTCTTCAATCCTCAATACTCAATCTTCAATCCTCAATCCTCAATCCTCAATCGTCAATCCTCAATTCTCAATCCTCGATCCTCAGTCTTCAGTCCTCAAACCTCAATCCCCAAACCTCAGCCCTCATCCTCAATCCTCAATCCTGAATCTTCAATACTCAGTCCTCAATCCTCAATCCTCAATCCTCAATCCTCAATCCTCAGTCCTCAAACCTCAATCCTGAATCCTCAATCCTGAATCCTCAATCTTCAGAAATCAGACCTCAACAATCAGTTGTCAATCCTCAATCCTCAATAGAATATCATCAATTCACACCCTTCAGTACTCAAAGCTCAACCTGCAATCTTCAAACCTCTATCCACAAACATCAATTCTCATCACTCAACCCTCAACACTCAGTCCCCAATCCTCAATCTTCAATCCTCAATCATCAATCCTCAATCCTCAATTCGCAATCTTTAATCCCCAATACTCAATCCTCAATTCTCAATCCTCAATCCTCAATCCTCAATCCTCAATCCTCAATCCTCAATCCTCAATCCTCAATCCTCAATCCTCAATCGTCAGTCTTCAATCCTCAATACTCAATCTTCCATCCTCAATCCCTAATCCTCAATCCTCAATCCTCAATCCTCAATCCTCAATCGTTAGTTTTCTATCCTCAATACTCAATCTTCAACCCTCAATCCTCAATCCTCAATCCTCAGTCCTCATTCTTCAATCCTCAATACCCAATCCTAAATCTTCAATCCTCAATACTAAATCCTCAATTCTCAACCCTCAATCCTCAGTCCTGATTCCTCAAACCTCAATCCTCAACTCTCAGCCCTGATCCTCAATCCTCAATCCTCCATCTTCAACACTCAATACTCAACCCTCAAGCCTCAATCCTCAATCCTCAATCCTCAGTCCTCAAACCTCAATCCTGAATCCTCAATCCTGAATCCTCAATCTTCAGACCTCAGACATCACCAATCAGTTGTCAATCCTCAATCCTCAATAGAATATCACCAATTCACAGTTTTCAATACTCAATACTCAATCTGCAATCTTCAAATCTCTATCCACAATCATCAATTCTCATCACTCAACCTTCAACACTCAGTCCCCAATCCTCAATCTTCAATCCTCAATCCTCAATCCTCAATCCACAATCCTCAATCCTCATTCTTCAATCCTCAATACCCAATCCTTAATCTTCAATCCTCAATCCTCAATCGTCAATTCTCAAACCTCAATCCTCAACTCTCAGCCCTGATCCTCAATCCTCGATCCTCCATCTTCAACACTCAATCCTCAACCCTCAAGCCTCAATCCTCAATCCTCAATCCTCAGTCCTCAAACCTCAATCCTGAATCCTCAATCCTGAATCCTCAATCTTCAGACCTCAGACATCAACAATCAGTTGTCAATCCTCAATCCTCAATAGAATATCACCAATTCACAGTTTTCAATACTCAATACTCAATCTGGAATCTTCAAATCTCTATCCACAAAAATCAATTCTCATCATTCAACCTTCAACACTCAGTCCCCAATCCTCAATCTTCAATCCTCAACCCTCAATCCTCAATACTCAATCCTCAATCCTGAGTCTTCAATCGTCAATACCCAATCCTCAATCTTCAATCCTCAATCCTCAATCCTCAATTCTCAATCCTCAATCCTCAGTCCTCAGTCCTCAAACCTCAATCCTTAACCCTCAGCCCTCATCCTCAATACTCAATCCTCAATCCACAATCCTCAATCTTCAATCCTCAATACTCAATCCTCAATCCTCAATCCTCAATCCTCAATCCTCAATCCTGAATACTCAATCTTCAATCCTCAATCCTCAATCCTCAACCCTCAATCCTCAATCCCCAATCCTCAATCCTCAATTCTCAGTCATCAATCCTCAGCCCTCAGTCCTCAAACCTCAATCCTCAACCCTCAGCCCTCATCCTCAATCTTCAATCCTCAATCCTCAATCCTCAATCCCCAATCCTCAATCTTCAATCCTCAATACTCTTTCTTCAATCCTCAATACCCAATCCTTAATCTTCAATCCTCAACCCTCAATCGTCAATTCTCAATCCTCAATCCTCAATCCTCAGACCTCAAACATCAGGACTCAGCCCTCAGTCCTCGTCTTCAATCCACAACCCTCAATCCTCAATCCTCAATCTTCAATCATCAATATTCAATCTTCCATCCTCAACCCTCAATCCTCAAGCCTCAATCCTCAATACTCAATGTTCAATCCTCAGTACCCAATCCTCAATCCTCAATCCTCAATCCTCAATCGTCAATCCTCAATTCTCAATCCTCGATCCTCAGTCTTCAGTCCTCAAACCTCAATCCTCAACCCTCAGCCCTCATCCTCAATCTTCAATCCTCAATCCTGAATCCTCAACTCTCAATCCTCAACACTCAATCCTCAATCGTCAATCCTCAATACCCAATCCTGAATCTTCAATCCTCTATCCTCAATCCTCAATCCTCAATCCTCAATTTCAATACTCAACACTCAATCTTCAATCCTCAATCCTCAATCCTCAGTCCTCAGTCCTCAATCCTCAATCCTCAATCCTCAATCTTCTATCCTCAATGCTCAATCCGCAATCCTCAATCCTCAATCCTCAATCCTCAATCCTAATTCGTCACTCCATGAAGCCCAGTCCTCAATCTTCAATCCTCAATCCTCAATCATCAATTCTCAATCCTCAATCCTCAATCCTCAATCCTCAATCCTCAATCGTCAATCCTCAATTCTCAATCCTCGATCATCAGTCTTCAGTCCTCATACCTCAATCCGAAACCCTCAGCCCTCATCCTCAATCCTCAATCCTCAATCTTCAATCCTCAGTCCTCCATCCTCAATCCTCAATCCTCAATCGTCAATCCTCAGTCCTCAATCTTCAATCCTCAATACTCAATCTTCAATCCTCAATACTCAACCTTCAATCTTCAATCCTCAATACTCAATCCTCAATCTTCAATCCTCAATCCTCAATCCTCAATTCTCAATCCTCAATCCTCAGCCCTCAGTCCTCAAACCTCAATCCGCAACCCTCAGCCCTCATCCTCAAACTTCAATCCTCAATCCTCAATCCTCAATCTTCGAACCTCAATCTTCAATCCTCAATACTCAATCTTCAGTCCTCAATCCTCAATCCTCAATCCTCAACCCTCAATCCTCAATCCTCAATCCTCAATCCTCAATCCTCAATCTTCAATCCTCAATACTCAGTCTTCAATCCTCAATCCTCAGTCCTCAAACCTCAATTCTGAATCCGCATTCCTGAATCCTCAATATTCGGCCCTCAGTCATCAACAATCAGTTGTCAATCCTCAATCCTCAATAGAATATTATCAATTCACAGTTTTCAATACTCAATACTCAAGCTGCAATCCTCAAACCTCTATACGCAATCATCAATTCTCATCACTCACCCCTCAACACTCAGTCCTCAATGCTCAATCCTCAATCCTCAATTCTCAATCTTCAATCCTCAATACTGAATCTTCAATCCTCAATCCTCAATCCTCAATACTCAATCCTCAATCCTCAATCTTCAATCCTCAGTCCCCAATCCTCAATCCTCAATCCTCAATCCTCAATACTCAATCGTCAATCTTCCATCCTCAATCATCAATCCTCAATCCTCAATTCTCAACCTTTAATCCAAAATACTCAATCTTCAATCCACAATCCTCAATCCTCAATCCTCAATCCTCAATCCTCAATCGTCAGTTTTCAATCCTCAATCTTCAACCCTCAATCCTCAGTCCTCGAACCTCAATTCTGAATCCTCATTCCTGAATCCTCAATCTTCAGCCCTCAGTCATCAACAATCAGTTGTCAATCCTCAATCCTCAATAGAATATCCTCAATTCACAGTTTTCAATACTCAATACTCAATCTGCAATCTTCAAATCTCTATCCACAAACATCAATTCTCATCACTCAAACCTGAACACTCAGTCCCCAATCCTCAATCTTCAATCCTCAATCCTCAATCCTCAATCCTCAATCCTCAATCCTCATTCTTCAATCCTCAATACCCAATCCTCAATCTTCAATCCTCAATCCTCAATCCTCAATTCTCAATCCTCAATCCTCAGTCCTCAGTCCTCAAACCTCAATCCTCAACCCTCAGCCCTCATCCTCAATCTTCAATCCTAAATCCTCAATCCTCAATCTTGAATCATCAATATTCAATCTTCAATCCTCAATCCTCAATCCTCAATCCTCAATCCTCAATCCTCAATCCTCAATCCTCAATCCTCAATTTTCAATCCTCAGTACCCAATCCTCAATCTTCAATCCTCAATCGTCAATCCTCAATCCTCAATCCTCAGCCCTCATCCTCAATCTTCAATCCTCAATCCTCAATCCTCAATTCTCAGTCCTCAATCCTCAGCCCTCAGTCCTCAAACCTCAATCCTCAACCCTCAGCCCTCATCCTCAATCTTCAATCCTCAATCCTCAATCCTCAATCCCCAATCCTCAATCTTCAATCCTCAAACCTCAATCCTCAATCCCCAATCCTCAATCTTCAATCCTCAATACTCTTTCTTCAATCCTCAATCCTCAATCCTCAATCCTCAATCCTCATTCTTCAATCCTCAATACCCAATCCTTAATCTTCAATCCTCAATCCTCAATCGTCAATTCTCAATCCTCAATCCTCAATCCTCAGACCTCAAACATCAATACTCAGCCCTCAGTCCTCGTCTTCAATACACAACCCTCAATCCTCAATCCTCAATCTTCAATCATCAATATTCAATCTTCAATCCTCAATCCTCAATCCTCAAGCCTCAATCCTCAATACTCAATGTTCAATCCTCAGTACCCAATCCTCAATCTTCAATCCTCAATCCTCAATCCTCAATCCTCAATCCTCAGTCCTCAAACCACGATCCTGAATCCTCAATCCTGAATCCTCAATCTTCAGCACTCAGTCCTCAACAATCAGTTGTCAATCCTCAATCCTCAATAGAATATCCTCAGTTCAGAGTTTTCAATACGCAATACTCAATCTGCAATCTTCAAATCTCTATCCACAAACATCAATTCTCATCACTCAAGCCTCAGCACTCAGTCCTCAATCCTCAATCTTCAATCCTCAATCCTCAATCCTCAATCCTCAATCCTCAATCTTCAATCCTCAATACTCAATCTTCAATGCTCAATCCTCAATCCTCAATCCTCAGTCTTCATTCCTCAATCCTCAATCCTCACTCCTCAATCCTCATTCCTCAATCCTCAGTACCCAATCCTCAATCCTCAATCCTCAATCCTCAATCCTCAATTCTCAATCCTCAATCCTCAGTCCTCAGTCCTCAAGCCTCAATCCTCAACCCTCAGCCCTCATCCTCAAACTTCAATCCTCAATCCTCAATCCTCAATCTTCGAACCTCAATCTTCAATCCTCAATACTCAATCTTCAATCCTCAATCCTCAATCGTCAGTCTTCAATCCTCAATACTCAATCTTCAATCCTCAATCCTCAATCCTCAATCGTCAATCCTCAATTCTCAATCCTCGATCCTCAGTCTTCAGTCCTCAAACCTCAATCCCCAAACCTCAGCCCTCATCCTCAATCCTCAATCCTGAATCTTCAATCCTCAGTCCTCAATCCTCAATCCTCAATCCTCAATCCTCAATCCTCAGTCCTCAAACCTCAGTCCTGAATCCTCAATCCTGAATCCTCAATCTTCAGAAATCAGACCTCAACAATCAGTTGTCAATCCTCAATCCTCAATAGAATATCATCAATTCACACCCTTCAGTACTCAAAGCTCAACCTGCAATCTTCAAACCTCTATCCACAAACATCAATTCTCATCACTCAACCCTCAACACTCAGTCCCCAATCCTCAATCTTCAATCCTCAATCATCAATCCTCAATCCTCAATTCGCAATCTTTAATCCCCAATACTCAATCCTCAATTCTCAATCCTCAATCCTCAATCCTCAATCCTCAATCCTCAATCCTCAATCCTCAATCCTCAATCCTCAATCCTCAATCGTCAGTCTTCAATCCTCAATACTCAATCTTCCATCCTCAATCCCTAATCCTCAATCCTCAATCCTCAATCCTCAATCCTCAATCGTTAGTTTTCTATCCTCAATACTCAATCTTCAACCCTCAATCCTCAATCCTCAATCCTCAGTCCTCATTCTTCAATCCTCAATACCCAATCCTAAATCTTCAATCCTCAATACTAAATCCTCAATTCTCAACCCTCAATCCTCAGTCCTGATTCCTCAAACCTCAATCCTCAACTCTCAGCCCTGATCCTCAATCCTCAATCCTCCATCTTCAACACTCAATACTCAACCCTCAAGCCTCAATCCTCAATCCTCAATCCTCAGTCCTCAAACCTCAATCCTGAATCCTCAATCCTGAATCCTCAATCTTCAGACCTCAGACATCACCAATCAGTTGTCAATCCTCAATCCTCAATAGAATATCACCAATTCACAGTTTTCAATACTCAATACTCAATCTGCAATCTTCAAATCTCTATCCACAATCATCAATTCTCATCACTCAACCTTCAACACTCAGTCCCCAATCCTCAATCTTCAATCCTCAATCCTCAATCCTCAATCCACAATCCTCAATCCTCATTCTTCAATCCTCAATACCCAATCCTTAATCTTCAATCCTCAATCCTCAATCGTCAATTCTCAAACCTCAATCCTCAACTCTCAGCCCTGATCCTCAATCCTCGATCCTCCATCTTCAACACTCAATCCTCAACCCTCAAGCCTCAATCCTCAATCCTCAATCCTCAGTCCTCAAACCTCAATCCTGAATCCTCAATCCTGAATCCTCAATCTTCAGACCTCAGACATCAACAATCAGTTGTCAATCCTCAATCCTCAATAGAATATCACCAATTCACAGTTTTCAATACTCAATACTCAATCTGGAATCTTCAAATCTCTATCCACAAAAATCAATTCTCATCATTCAACCTTCAACACTCAGTCCCCAATCCTCAATCTTCAATCCTCAATCCTCAATCCTCAATACTCAATCCTCAATCCTGAGTCTTCAATCGTCAATACCCAATCCTCAATCTTCAATCCTCAATCCTCAATCCTCAATTCTCAATCCTCAATCCTCAGTCCTCAGTCCTCAAACCTCAATCCTTAACCCTCAGCCCTCATCCTCAATACTCAATCCTCAATCCACAATCCTCAATCTTCAATCCTCAATACTCAATCCTCAATCCTCAATCCTCAATCCTCAATCCTCAATCCTGAATACTCAATCTTCAATCCTCAATCCTCAATCCTCAACCCTCAATCCTCAATCCCCAATCCTCAATCCTCAATTCTCAGTCCTCAATCCTCAGCCCTCAGTCCTCAAACCTCAATCCTCAACCCTCAGCCCTCATCCTCAATCTTCAATCCTCAATCCTCAATCCTCAATCCCCAATCCTCAATCTTCAATCCTCAATACCCAATCCTTAATCTTCAATCCTCAACCCTCAATCGTCAATTCTCAATCCTCAATCCTCAATCCTCAGACCTCAAACATCAGGACACAGCCCTCAGTCCTCGTCTTCAATCCACAACCCTCAATCCTCAATCCTCAATCTTCAATCATCAATATTCAATCTTCCATCCTCAACCCTCAATCCTCAAGCCTCAATCCTCAATACTCAATGTTCAATCCTCAGTACCCAATCCTCAATCCTCAATCCTCAATCCTCAATCGTCAATCCTCAATTCTCAATCCTCGATCCTCAGTCTTCAGTCCTCAAACCTCAATCCTCAACCCTCAGCCCTCATCCTCAATCTTCAATCCTCAATCCTGAATCCTCAACTCTCAATCCTCAACACTCAATCCTCAATCGTCAATCCTCAATACCCAATCCTGAATCTTCAATCCTCTATCCTCAATCCTCAATCCTCAATCCTCAATTTCAATACTCAACACTCAATCTTCAATCCTCAATCCTCAATCCTCAGTCCTCAGTCCTCAATCCTCAATCCTCAATCCTCAATCTTCTATCCTCAATGCTCAATCCGCAATCCTCAATCCTCAATCCTCAATCCTCAATCCTAATTCGTCACTCCATGAAGCCCAGTCCTCAATCTTCAATCCTCAATCCTCAATCATCAATTCTCAATCCTCAATCCTCAATCCTCAATCCTCAATCCTCATTCCTCAACCCTTAATCCTCAGTCCTGAAACATCAATTCCGAATCCTCAATCCTGAATCCTCAACCTTCAGCCCTCAGTCCTCAACAATCAGTTGTCAATCTTCAATCCTCAATAGAATATCCTCAATTCACAGCTTTCAATACTCAATCCCCATTCTTCAATCATCAAATCTCAATCCACAAACATCAATTCTCATCACTCAACCCTCAACACTCAGTCCTCAATCTTCAATCCTCAATCCTCAATCCTCAATCCTCAAACCTCAATAATCAATCTTCAATCCTCAATACTCAATCTTCAACACTCAATCTTCAATCCTCAATCCTCAATCCTCATTCTTCAATCCTCAACACCCAATCCTCAATCTTCAATCCTCAATCCTCTATCCTCAATTCTCAATCCTCAGTCCTCAATCCTCAGACCTCAAGCATCAATACTCAACCCTCAGTCCTCGTCCGCAATCCACAACCCTCAATCCTCAATCCTCAATCTTCAATCATCAATATTCAATCTTCAATCCTCAATCCTCAATCCTCAATTCTCAATCCGCAATACTCAATCCTCAATCGTCAATCCTCAATCCTGAATCCTCAACATTCAATCCTCAACACTCAATCTTCAATACTCAATCCTCAATCCTCAATCCTCAATCCTCAATCCTCAATCCTCAATCCTCAATCCCAAATCCTTAATCCTCAATCCTCAATTCTCAACCCACAATCCTCAGTCCTGATACCTCAATACCGAATCCTCAATCCTGAATCCTCAATCCTCAGCCCTCAGTCCTCAACAATCAATTGTCAATCCTCAATCCTCAATAGAATATCTTCAATTCACAGTTTTCAATACTCAATCCCCATTCTTCAATCTTCAAATCTCAATCCACACACATCAATTATCATCACTCAACCCTCAACACTCAGTCCTCAATCTTCAATCGTCAATCCTAAATCCGCAATCTTCAATCATCAATATTCAACCTTCAATCCTCAATACTCAATCCTCTATCCTCAATCCTCAATCCTGAATGTTCAATCCTCAATACCCAATCCTCAATCTTCAGTCCTCAATACTCAATCCTCAATACTCAATCCTCAATCCTCAGTCCTCAAACCTCAATCCTGAATCCTGAATCCTGAATCCTCAATCTTCAGCCCTCAGTCCTCAACAATCAATTGTCAGTCCTCAATCCTCAATAGAATATACCCAATTCGCAGTTTTCAATACTCAATCCCCAATCTTCAATCTTCAAATCTCAATCCACAAATATCAATTCTCATCACTCAACGCTCAACACTCAGTCCCCAATCCTCAATCTTCAATCCTCAATCCTCAATCCTCAATCCTCAATACTCAATCTTCAATCCTCAGTACTCAATCTTCAATCCTCAATCCTCAATCCTCATTCTTCAATCCTCAACACCCAATCCTCAATCTTCAATCCTCAATCCCCAATATTCAATCTTCAATCCTCAATCCTCAATCCTCAATCCTCAATCCTCAATTCTCTATCCTCAATCCTCAGTCCTTAGTCCTCAAACCTCAATCCTCAACCCTCAGCCCTCATCCTCAATCCTCAATCCTCAATCCTCAATCCTCAATCCCGAATCCTCAATCCTCAATCCTCAGCACTCAACCCTCATTCCTCAGTCCTGAAACATCAATACCGAATCTTCAATACTGAATCCTCAATCTTCAGCTCTCAGTCCTCAACAATCAATTGTCAATCCTCAATCCTCAATAGAATATCCTCAATTCACAGTTTTCAATAATCAATCCCCATTCTTCAATCTTCAAATCTCAATCCACAAACATCAATTCTCTTCACTCAACCCTCAACACTCAGTCCTCAATCTTCAATCCTCAATCCTAAATCCACAATCTTCAATCCTCAATACACAATCTTCAATCCTCAATCCCCAATTCTGAATCCTCAATACTCAATCCTCAATCGTGAATCCTCAATTCCCAATCCTCAATCTTCAATCCCCAATCCTCAATCTTCAATCCTTAATCCTCAATCCTCAATCCCCAATCCTCAATCTTCAATCCTCAATACTCAATCTTCAATCCTCAACCCTCAATCCTCAATCCTCAATCCTCAATCCTCAATCCTCAATCTTCAATCCTCAATACTCAATCTTCAACCCTCAATCTTCAATCCTGAATCCTCAACCCTCGTTCTTCAATCCTCAACACCCAATACTCAATCTTCAATCCTCAATCCTCAATCCTTAATTCTCAATCCTCAATCCTCAATCCTCATACCTCAAACATCAATACTCAACCCTCAGTCCTCGCCCGCATTCCACAACGCTCAATCCTCAATCCTCAATCTTCAATCATCAATATTCAACCTTCAATCCTCAATACTCAATCCTCAAACCTCAATCCTCAATCCTCAGTCCTCAAACCTCAAACCTGAATCCTCAATCCTGAATCCTCAATCTTCAGCCCTCAGTCCTCAACAATCAATTGTCAGTCCTCAATCCTCAATAGAATATACCCAATTCGCAGTTTTCAATACTCAATCCCTTATCTTCAATCTTCAAATCTCAATCCACAAACATCAATTCTCATCACTCAACTCTCAACACTCAGTCCCCAATCCTCAATCTTCAATCCTCAATCCTCAATCCTCAATCCTCAATCCTCAATCTTCAATCCTCAGTACTCAATCTTCAATCCTCAATCCACAATCCTCAGTCCTCAATCCTCAATCCTTAACCCTCAGTCGTCAATCTCCAATCCTGAATACTCAATCTTCAATCCTCAATCCTCAATCCTCGATTCTCAACACTCAATCCTCAATCGTCAGACCTCAAGCATCAATACTCAACCCTCAGTACTCGTCCACAATCCACAACCCTCAATCCTCAACCCTCAACCTTCAATCATCAATATTCAATCTTCAATCCTCAACCTTCAATCCTCAATACTCAATCCTCAATCCTCAATCCTCAATCCTCAATCCTCAATCCTCAATCCTCAATCCTCAATCCCAAATCCTTAATCCTCAATCCTCAATCCTCAACCCACAATCCTCAGTCCTGATACCTCAATACCGAATCCTCAATCCTGAATCCTCAATCCTCAGCCCTCAGTCCTCAACAATCAATTGTCAATCCTCAATCCTCAATAGAATATCTTCAATTCACAGTTTTCAATACTCAATCCCCATTCTTCAATCTTCAAACCTCAATCCACAAACATCAATTGTCATCACTCAACCCTCAACACTCAGTCCTCAATCTTCAATCGTCAATCCTAAATCCGCAATCTTCAATCCACAATACTCAACCTTCAATCCTCAACCCTCAATCCTCAATCCTCAATGCTCAATCCTCAATCGACAATCCTCAATTCCCAATCCTCAATCCTCAATATTCAATCCTGAATCGTCAATCCTCATTCCTCAATCCTCAATCTTCAATCCTCAATACTCAATCTTCAATCCTCAATCCTCAATCCTCAATCCTCAATCCTCAATTCTCAATCCTCAATCTTCAATCCTCAATACTCAATCTTCAACCCCCAATCTTCAATCCTCAATCCTCAATCCTCAATGCTCAATCCTCAATCGACAATCCTCAATTCCCAATCCTCAATCCTCAATATTCAATCCTGAATCGTCAATCCTCATTCCTCAATCCTCAATCTTCAATCCTCAATACTCAATCTTCAATCCTCATTCCTCAATCCTCAATCTTCAATCCTCAATCCTCAGTCCTCAGTCCTCAATCCTCAATCCTCAATCCTCAATCTTCTATCCTCAATGCTCAATCCGCAATCCTCAATCCTCAATCCTCAATCCTCAATCCTAATTCGTCACTCCATGAAGCCCAGTCCTCAATCTTCAATCCTCAATCCTCAATCATCAATTCTCAATCCTCAATCCTCAATCCTCAATCCTCAATCCTCATTCCTCAACCCTTAATCCTCAGTCCTGAAACATCAATTCCGAATCCTCAATCCTGAATCCTCAACCTTCAGCCCTCAGTCCTCAACAATCAGTTGTCAATCTTCAATCCTCAATAGAATATCCTCAATTCACAGCTTTCAATACTCAATCCCCATTCTTCAATCATCAAATCTCAATCCACAAACATCAATTCTCATCACTCAACCCTCAACACTCAGTCCTCAATCTTCAATCCTCAATCCTCAATCCTCAATCCTCAAACCTCAATAATCAATCTTCAATCCTCAATACTCAATCTTCAACACTCAATCTTCAATCCTCAATCCTCAATCCTCATTCTTCAATCCTCAACACCCAATCCTCAATCTTCAATCCTCAATCCTCTATCCTCAATTCTCAATCCTCAGTCCTCAATCCTCAGACCTCAAGCATCAATACTCAACCCTCAGTCCTCGTCCGCAATCCACAACCCTCAATCCTCAATCCTCAATCTTCAATCATCAATATTCAATCTTCAATCCTCAATCCTCAATCCTCAATTCTCAATCCGCAATACTCAATCCTCAATCGTCAATCCTCAATCCTGAATCCTCAACATTCAATCCTCAACACTCAATCTTCAATACTCAATCCTCAATCCTCAATCCTCAATCCTCAATCCTCAATCCTCAATCCTCAATCCCAAATCCTTAATCCTCAATCCTCAATTCTCAACCCACAATCCTCAGTCCTGATACCTCAATACCGAATCCTCAATCCTGAATCCTCAATCCTCAGCCCTCAGTCCTCAACAATCAATTGTCAATCCTCAATCCTCAATAGAATATCTTCAATTCACAGTTTTCAATACTCAATCCCCATTCTTCAATCTTCAAATCTCAATCCACACACATCAATTATCATCACTCAACCCTCAACACTCAGTCCTCAATCTTCAATCGTCAATCCTAAATCCGCAATCTTCAATCCTCAATACTCAATTCTCAATCCTCAATCCTCAATCCTCAATCCTCAATCCTCAATCTACAATCCTCAATACTCAATCTTCAACTCTCAACCTTCAATCCTCAATCCTGTATCCTCATTCTTCAATCCTCAACACCGAGTCCTCAATCTTCAATCCTCAATCCTCAATCCTCAATTCGCAATCCTCAATCCTCAATCCTCAGACATCAAGCGTCAATACCCAACCCTCTGTCCTCGTCCTCAATCCACAACCCTTAGTCCTCAATGCGCAATCTTCAATCATCAATATTCAACTTTCAATCCTCAATTCTCAATCCTCAATCCTCAATCCTCAATCCTCAATCCTCAAACCTCAATGCCGGAGCCTCAATCTTCAATCCTCAATCCTCAATCCTCAATTCTCTATCCTCAATCCTCAGTCCTTAGTCCTCAAACGTCAATCCTCATCCCCAACCCTCATCCTCAATCCTCAATCCTCAATCCTCAATTCTCAATCCTCAATCCTCAATCCTCAATCCTCAATCTTCAATCCTCAATACTCAATCTTCAATAATCAATCCTCAATCCTCAATCCTCAATCCTCAATCCTCAACACTCAATCCCAAATCCTGAATCCTCAATCCTCAACCCTCAACCCTCATTCCTCAGTCCTGAAACATCAATACCGAATCGTCAATACTGAATCCTCAATCTTCAGCCCTCAGTCCTCAACAATCAATTGTCAATCCTCAATCCTCAATAGAATATCCTCAATTCACAGTTTTCAATACTCAATCCCCATTCTTCAAACTTCAAATCTCAATCCACAAACATCAATTCTCTTCACTCAACCCTCAACACTCAGTCCTCAATCTTCAATCCTCAATCCTAAATCCTCAATCTTCAATCCTCAATACTCAATCTTCAATCCTCAATCCTCAATTCTCAATCCTCAACGCTCAATCCTCAATCGTCAATCCTCAATTCCCAATCCTCAATCTTCAATCCTCAATCCTCAATCTTCAATCCTTAATCCTCAATCCTCAATCCCCAATCCTGAATCTTCAATCCTCAATACTCAATCTTCAATCCTCAATCCTCAATCCTTAATCCTCAATCCTCAATCCTCAATCCTCAATCTTCAATCCTCAATACTCAATCTTCAACCCTCAATCTTCAATCCTCAATCCTCAATCCTCATTCTTCAATCCTCAACACCCAATCCTGAATCTTCAATCCTCAATCCTCAATCCTCAATTCTCAATCCTCAATCCTCAATCCTCAGACCTCAAACATCAATACTCAACCCTCAGCCCTCGACCGCAATCGACAACGCTCAATCCTCGATCCTCAACCTTCAATCATCAATATTCAACCTTCAATCCTCAATACTCAATCCTCTATCCTCAATCCTCAATCCTGAATGTTCAATCCTCAATACCCAATCCTCAATCTTCAGTCCTCAATACTCAATCCTCAATACTCAATCCTCAATCCTCAGTCCTCAAACCTCAATCCTGAATCCTGAATCCTGAATCCTCAATCTTCAGCCCTCAGTCCTCAACAATCAATTGTCAGTCCTCAATCCTCAATAGAATATACCCAATTCGCAGTTTTCAATACTCAATCCCCAATCTTCAATCTTCAAATCTCAATCCACAAATATCAATTCTCATCACTCAACGCTCAACACTCAGTCCCCAATCCTCAATCTTCAATCCTCAATCCTCAATCCTCAATCCTCAATACTCAATCTTCAATCCTCAGTACTCAATCTTCAATCCTCAATCCTCAATCCTCATTCTTCAATCCTCAACACCCAATCCTCAATCTTCAATCCTCAATCCCCAATATTCAATCTTCAATCCTCAATCCTCAATCCTCAATCCTCAATCCTCAATTCTCTATCCTCAATCCTCAGTCCTTAGTCCTCAAACCTCAATCCTCAACCCTCAGCCCTCATCCTCAATCCTCAATCCTCAATCCCCAATCATCAATCCTCAATTTTCAATCCTCAATACTCAATCCTCAATCCTCAATCTTCAATCCTGAATCCTGAATCCTGAATCCGCAAACTTCAGTCCTGAGACCTCAACAATCAATTGTCAATCCTCAATTCTCAATAGTATATCCTCAATTCACAGTTTTCAATACTCAATCCCCATTCTTCAATCTTCAAATCTCAGTCCACAAACATCAATTCTCATCACTCAACCCTCAACACTCAGTCCACAATCTTCAATCCTCAATCCTCAATCCTCAATCTTGAATCCTCAATACTCAATCTTCAATCCTCAATCCTCAATTCTCAATCCCCAACACTCAATCCTCAATCGTCAATCCTCAATCCCCAATCCTCAATCTTCAATCCTCTATCCTCAATCCTCAATCCTCAATCCTCAATCCTCAATCTTCAAAACTCAATACTCAATCTTCAATCCTCAATCCTCAATCCTTAGTCCGCAATCCTCAATCCTCAATCCTCAATCCTCAATCTTCTATCCTCAATACTCAATCTGCAATCCTCAATCCTCAATCCTCAATCCTCAATCCTAATTCGTCACTCCTCGAAACCCAGTCCTCAATCTTCAACCCTCAATCCTCAATCCTCAATTCTCAATCCTCAATCCTCAATCCTCAGACCTCAAACATCAATACTCAACCCTCAGCCCTCGACCGCAATCGACAACGCTCAATCCTCGATCCTCAACCTTCAATCATCAATATTCAACCTTCAATCCTCAATACTCAATCCTCTATCCTCAATCCTCAATCCTGAATGTTCAATCCTCAATACCCAATCCTCAATCTTCAGTCCTCAATAGTCAATCCTCAATACTCAATCCTCAATCCTCAGTCCTCAAACCTCAATCCTGAATCCTGAATCCTGAATCCTCAATCTTCAGCCCTCAGTCCTCAACAATCAATTGTCAGTCCTCAATCCTCAATAGAATATACCCAATTCGCAGTTTTCAATACTCAATCCCCAATCTTCAATCTTCAAATCTCAATCCACAAATATCAATTCTCATCACTCAACGCTCAACACTCAGTCCCCAATCCTCAATCTTCAATCCTCAATCCTCAATCCTCAATCCTCAATACTCAATCTTCAATCCTCAGTACTCAATCTTCAATCCTCAATCCTCAATCCTCATTCTTCAATCCTCAACACCCAATCCTCAATCTTCAATCCTCAATCCCCAATATTCAATCTTCAATCCTCAATCCTCAATCCTCAATCCTCAATCCTCAATTCTCTATCCTCAATCCTCAGTCCTTAGTCCTCAAACCTCAATCCTCAACCCTCAGCCCTCATCCTCAATCCTCAATCCTCAATCCTCAATCATCAATCCTCAATTTTCAATCCTCAATACTCAATCCTCAATCCTCAATCTTCAATCCTGAATCCTGAATCCTGAATCCGCAAACTTCAGTCCTGAGACCTCAACAATCAATTGTCAATCCTCAATTCTCAATAGTATATCCTCAATTCACAGTTTTCAATACTCAATCCCCATTCTTCAATCTTCAAATCTCAGTCCACAAACATCAATTCTCATCACTCAACCCTCAACACTCAGTCCACAATCTTCAATCCTCAATCCTCAATCCTCAATCTTGAATCCTCAATACTCAATCTTCAATCCTCAATCCTCAATTCTCAATCCCCAACACTCAATCCTCAATCGTCAATCCTCAATCCCCAATCCTCAATCTTCAATCCTCTATGCTCAATCCTCAATCCTCAATCCTCAATCCTCAATCTTCTATCCTCAATACTCAATCTGCAATCCTCAATCCTCAATCCTCAATCCTCAATCCTAATTCGTCACTCCTCGAAACCCAGTCCTCAATCTTCAACCCTCAATCCTCAATCCTCAATTCTCAATCCTCAATCATCAATCCTGAATCCATAATTTTCAATCCTCAATACTCAATCTTCAATCCTCAATCCTTAATTTTCAATCCTCAATACTCAATCCTCAATCGTCAATCCTCAATTTCCAATCCTCAATCTTCAATCCCCAATCCTCAATCTTCAATTTTTAATCCTCAATCCTCAATCCCCAATCCTGAATCTTCAATCCTCAATACTCAATCTTCAATCCTCAATCCTCAATCCTCAATCCTCAATCCTCAATCCTCTATCCTCAATCCTCAATACTGAATGTACAATTCTCAATACCCAATCCTCCATCTTCAATCCTCAATACTCAATCCTCAGTCCTCAAACCTCAACCCTGAATCCTGAATCCTGAATCCTCAATCTTCAGCCCTCAGTCCTCAACAATCAATTGTCAGTCCTCAATCCTCAATAGAATATACCCAATTCGCAGTTTTCAATACTCAATCCCCAATCTTCAATCTTCAAATCTCAATCCACAAACATCAATTCTCATCACTCAACGCTCAACACTCAGTCCCCAATGCTCAATCTTCAATCCTCAATCCTCAATCCTCAATCCTCAATCCTCAATCCTCAATCTTCAATCCTCAGTACTCAATCTTCAATCCTCAATCCTCAATCCTCATTCTTCAATCCTCAACACCCAATCCTCAATCTTCAATCCTCAATCCTCAATCCTCAATTCTCAATCCTCAGTCCTCAATCCTCAGACATCAAGCATCAATACTCAACCCTCAGTCCTCGTCCGCAATCCACAACACTCAATCCTCAATCCTCAATCTTCAATCATCTATATTCAATCTTCAATCCTCAATCCTCAATCCTCAATCCTCAATCCTCAATTCTCTATCCTCAATCCTCAGTCCTTAGTCCTCAAACCTCAATTCTCAACCCTCAAACCTCATCCTCTATCCTCAATCCTCAATCGTCAATCATCAATCCTCAATTTTCAATCCTCAATACTCAATCCTCAATCCTCAACCCTGAATCCGCAAACTTCAGTCCTGAGACCTCAACAATCAATTGTCAATCCTCAATTCTCAATAGTATATCCTCAATTCACAGTTTTCAATACTCAATCCCCATTCTTCAATCTTCAAATCTCAGTCCACAAACATCAATTCTCATCACTCAACCCTCAACACTCAGTCCACAATCTTCAATCCTCAATCCTCAATCCTCAATCTTGAATCCTCAATACTCAATCTTCAATCCGCAATCCTCAATTCTCAATCCTCAACACTCAATCCTCAATCGTCAATCCTCAATCCCCAATCCTCAATCTTCAATCCTCTATCCTCAATCCTCAATCCTCAATCCTCAATCCTCAATCCTCAATCCTCAATTTTCAATCCTCAATACTCAATCTTCAATACTCAATCCTCAATACTCAATCCTCAATCCTCAATCCCCAATCCTCAATCCCGAATCCTCAATCCTCAATCCTCAGCACTCAACCCTCATTCCTCAGTCCTGAAACATCAATACCGAATCTTCAATACTGAATCCTCAATCTTCAGCTCTCAGTCCTCAACAATCAATTGTCAATCCTCAATCCTCAATAGAATATCCTCAATTCACAGTTTTCAATAATCAATCCCCATTCTTCAATCTTCAAATCTCAATCCACAAACATCAATTCTCTTCACTCAACCCTCAACACTCAGTCCTCAATCTTCAATCCTCAATCCTAAATCCACAATCTTCAATCCTCAATACACAATCTTCAATCCTCAATCCCCAATTCTGAATCCTCAATACTCAATCCTCAATCGTGAATCCTCAATTCCCAATCCTCAATCTTCAATCCCCAATCCTCAATCTTCAATCCTTAATCCTCAATCCTCAATCCCCAATCCTCAATCTTCAATCCTCAATACTCAATCTTCAATCCTCAACCCTCAATCCTCAATCCTCAATCCTCAATCCTCAATCCTCAATCTTCAATCCTCAATACTCAATCTTCAACCCTCAATCTTCAATCCTGAATCCTCAACCCTCGTTCTTCAATCCTCAACACCCAATACTCAATCTTCAATCCTCAATCCTCAATCCTTAATTCTCAATCCTCAATCCTCAATCCTCATACCTCAAACATCAATACTCAACCCTCAGTCCTCGCCCGCATTCCACAACGCTCAATCCTCAATCCTCAATCTTCAATCATCAATATTCAACCTTCAATCCTCAATACTCAATCCTCAAACCTCAATCCTCAATCCTCAGTCCTCAAACCTCAAACCTGAATCCTCAATCCTGAATCCTCAATCTTCAGCCCTCAGTCCTCAACAATCAATTGTCAGTCCTCAATCCTCAATAGAATATACCCAATTCGCAGTTTTCAATACTCAATCCCTTATCTTCAATCTTCAAATCTCAATCCACAAACATCAATTCTCATCACTCAACTCTCAACACTCAGTCCCCAATCCTCAATCTTCAATCCTCAATCCTCAATCCTCAATCCTCAATCCTCAATCTTCAATCCTCAGTACTCAATCTTCAATCCTCAATCCACAATCCTCAGTCCTCAATCCTCAATCCTTAACCCTCAGTCGTCAATCTCCAATCCTGAATACTCAATCTTCAATCCTCAATCCTCAATCCTCGATTCTCAACACTCAATCCTCAATCGTCAGACCTCAAGCATCAATACTCAACCCTCAGTACTCGTCCACAATCCACAACCCTCAATCCTCAACCCTCAACCTTCAATCATCAATATTCAATCTTCAATCCTCAACCTTCAATCCTCAATACTCAATCCTCAATCCTCAATCCTCAATCCTCAATCCTCAATCCTCAATCCTCAATCCTCAATCCCAAATCCTTAATCCTCAATCCTCAATCCTCAACCCACAATCCTCAGTCCTGATACCTCAATACCGAATCCTCAATCCTGAATCCTCAATCCTCAGCCCTCAGTCCTCAACAATCAATTGTCAATCCTCAATCCTCAATAGAATATCTTCAATTCACAGTTTTCAATACTCAATCCCCATTCTTCAATCTTCAAACCTCAATCCACAAACATCAATTGTCATCACTCAACCCTCAACACTCAGTCCTCAATCTTCAATCGTCAATCCTAAATCCGCAATCTTCAATCCACAATACTCAACCTTCAATCCTCAACCCTCAATCCTCAATCCTCAATGCTCAATCCTCAATCGACAATCCTCAATTCCCAATCCTCAATCCTCAATATTCAATCCTGAATCGTCAATCCTCATTCCTCAATCCTCAATCTTCAATCCTCAATACTCAATCTTCAATCCTCAATCCTCAATCCTCAATCCTCAATCCTCAATTCTCAATCCTCAATCTTCAATCCTCAATACTCAATCTTCAACCCCCAATCTTCAATCCTCAATCCTCTATCCTCATTCTTCAATCATCAACACCCCATCCTCAATCTTCAATCCTCAGTCCTCAATCCTCAATTCTCAATCCTGAATCCTCAATCCTCAGACCTCAAACATCAATACTCAACCCTCAGTCCTCGTCCGCAATCCACAACCCTCAATCCTCAATCCTCAATCTTCAATCCTCAATCCTCAATATTCAATCCTTAATCCTCAATCCTCAATCCCCAATCCTCAATCTTCAATCCTCAATACTCAACCTTCAATCCTCAATCCTCAATCCTCAATCCTCAATCTTCAATCCTCAATCCTCAATCTTCAATCCTCAATACTCAATCTTCAACCCTCAATCTTCAATCCTCAATCCTCAATCCTCAATCATCATTCTTCAATCTTCAACACCCAATCATCAATCATCAATCCTCAATCCTCAATCCTCAATCCTCATTCTTCAATCTTCAACACCCAATCATCAATCATCAATCCTCAATCCTCAATCCTCTATCCTCAATCCTCAATCCTCAATCCTCAATCCTCAGTCCTCAATCCTCAATCCTCAGTCGTCAAACCTCAATCCTGAAGCCTGAATCCTGAATCCTCAATCTTCAGCCCTCAGTCATCAACAATCAATTGTCAGTCCTCAATCCTCAATAGAATATAGCCAATTCGCAGTTTTCAATACTCAATCCCCAATCTTCAATCTTCAAATCTCAATCCACAAACATCAATTCTCATCACTCAACGCTCAACACTCAGTCCCCTATCCTCAATCTTCAATCCTGAATCCTCAATCCTCAATCCTCAATCCTCAATCTTCAATCCTCAGTACTCAATCTTCAATCCTCAATCCTCAATCCTCATTCTTCAATCCTCAACACCCAATCCTCAATCGTCAACCCTCGATCCTCAATCCTCAATCCTCAATTCTCAATCCTGAATCCTCAGCCTTCAATCCTCAATACTCAATCTTCAATACTCAATCCTCAATCCTCAATCCTCAATCCTCAATCCTCAATCCTCAATCCTCAATCTTCAATCATCAATATTCAATCTTCAATCCTCAATCCTCAATCCTCAATTCTCAATCCGCAATACTCAATCCTCAATCGTCAATCCTCAATCCTGAATCCTCAACCTTCAATCCTCAATACTCAATCTTCAATACTGAATCCTCAATCCTCAATCCTCAATCCTCAATCCTCAATCCTCAATCCCAAATCCTTAATCCTCAGTCCTCAATCCTCAACCCACAATCCTCAGTCCTGATACCTCAATACCGAATCCTCAATCCTGAATCCTCAATCCTCAGCCCTCAGTCCTCAACAATCAATTGTCAATCCTCAATCCTCAATAGAATATCTTCAATTCACAGTTTTCAATACTCAATCCCCATTCTTCAATCTTCAAACCTCAATCCACAAACATCAATTGTCATCACTCAACCCTCAACACTCAGTCCTCAATCTTCAATCGTCAATCCTAAATCCGCAATCTTCAATCCACAATACTCAACCTTCAATCCTCAACCCTCAATCCTCAATCCTCAATGCTCAATCCTCAATCGTCAATCCTCAATTCCCAATCCTCAATCCTCAATATTCAATCCTGAATCGTCAATCCTCATTCCTCAATCCTCAATCTTCAATCCTCAATACTCAATCTTCAATCCTCAATCCTCAATCCTCAATCCTCAATCCTCAATTCTCAATCCTCCATCTTCAATCCTCAATACTCAATCTTCAACCCCCAATCTTCAATCCTCAATCCTCTATCCTCATTCTTCAATCCTCAACACCCCATCCTCAATCTTCAATCCTCAGTCCTCAATCCTCAATTCTCAATCCTGAATCCTCAATCCTCAGACCTCAAACATCAATACTCAACCCTCAGTCCTCGTCCGCAATCCACAACCCTCAATCCTCAATCCTCAATCTTCAATCATCAATACTCAATCTGCAATCCTCAATCCTCAATCCTCAATCCTCAATCCTAATTCGTCACTACTCGAAACCCAGTCCTCAATCTTCAATCCTCAATCCTCAATCCTCAATTCTCAATCCTCAATCCTCAATCCTCAATCCTCAATTTTCAATCCTCAATACTCAATCTTCAATACTCAATCCTCAATCCTCAATCCTCAATCCTCAATCCTCAATCCTCAATCCCAAATCCTCAATCCTCAATCCTCAACCCTCAACCCTCATTCCTCAGTCCTGAAACATCAATACCGAATCGTCAATACTGAATCCTCAATCTTCAGCCCTCAGTCCCCAACAATCAATTGTCAATCCTCAATCCTCAATAGAATATCCTCAATTCACAGTTTTCGATACTCAATCCCCATTCTTCAAACTTCAAATCTCAATCCACAAACATCAATTCTCTTCACTCAACCCTCAACACTCAGTCCTCAATCTTCAATCCTCAATCCTAAATCCTCAATCTTCAATCCTCAATACTCAATCTTCAATCCTCAATCCTCAATTCTCAATCCTCAACACTCAATCCTCAACCGTCAATCCTCAATTCCCAATCCTCAATTTTCAATCCTCAATCCTCAATCTTCAATCCTGAATCGTCAATCCTCAATCCTCAATCCTCAATCTTCAATCCTCAATACTCAATCTTCAATCCTCAATCCTCAATCCTCAATCCTCAATCCTCAATCCTCAATCCTCAATCCTCATTCTTCAATCCTCAATACTCAATCTTCAGCCCTCAACCTTCAATCCTCAATCCTCTATCCTCATTCTTCAATCCTCAACACCCAATCCTGAATCTTCAATCCCCAATCCTCAATCCTCAATTCTCAATCCTGAATGTTCAATCCTCAATACCCAATCCTCAATCTTCAATCCTCAATACTCAATCCTCAATCCTAAATCCTCAATCCTCAGTCCTCAATCCTCAATTCTCAATCCTCAATCCTCAATCCTCAGACCTCAAACATCAATACTCAACCCTCAGCCCTCGTCCGCAATCCACAACCCTCAATCCTCAATCCTCAATCTTCAATCATCAATATTCAATCTTCAATCCTCAATCCTCAATCCTCTATCCTCAATCCTCAATCGTGAATGTTCAATCCTCAATACCCAATCCTCAACCTTCAATCCTCAATCCTCAATCCTCAATCCTCAAACCTCAATCCTCAGTCCTGAATCCTCAATACCGAATCCTCAATCCTGAATCCTCAATCTTCAGCCCTCAGTCCTCAACAATCAATTGTCAATCCTCAATCCTCAATAGAATATCCTCAATTCACAGTTTTCAATACTCAATCCCCATTCTTCAATCTTCAAATCTCAATTCACAAACATCAATTCTCATCACTCAACCCTCAACACTCAGTCCTCAATCTTCAATCCTCAATCCTAAATCCTCAATTTTCAATCCTCAATACTCAATCTTCAATCCTCAATCCTCAATTCTCAATCCTTAATCCTCAATCCTCAATCCTCAATCCTCAATCCTCAATCCTCAATTCTCAATCCTCAATCCTCAATACTCAGACCTCAAACATCAATACTCAACCCTCAGTCCTCGTCCGCAATCCACAACACTCAATCCTCAATCCCCAATCCTCAATCTTCAATCATCAATATTCAATCTTCAATCCTCAATCCTCAATCCTCTATCCTCAATCCTCAATCCTGAATGTTCAATACTCAATACCCAATCCTCAATATTCAATCCTCAATACTCAACCGTCAACCCTCAATTCCCAATCCTCAATATTCAATCCTCAATCCTCAATCCTGAATCCTCAATCCTCAATACCAAATCCTCAATCTTAAATCCTCAACACTCAATCCTCAATACGCAATCCTCAATCCTCAATCCTCAATCCTCAATCCTCAGTCCTCAGTCCTCAAACCTCAATCCTCAAACCTCAACCCTCATCCTCAATCCTCAATCCTCGATCCTCAATCTTCAATCCTCAATCCTCAATCCTCAATTCCCAATCCTCAATCCTCAATCCTCAAACCTCAAGCATCAATACCCAACCCTCTGTCCTCGTCCTCAATCCTCAATCTTCAATCCTCAATCCTCAATTCTCAATCCTCAATACTCAATCCTCAATCGTCACTCCTCAATTCCCAATGCTCAATCTTCAATCCTCAATCCACAATATTCAATCCTCAATCCTCAATCCTCAATCCTCAATCCTCAATCTACAATCCTCAGTACTCAATCTTCAATCCTCAATCCTCAATCCTCAGTCCTCAATCCTCAATCCTCAATCCTCAATCGTCAATCTCCAATCCTGAATACTCAATCTTCAATCCTCAATCCTCAATCCTCAATCCTCAATCCTCATTCTTCAATCCTCAATACCCAATTCTCAATCTTCAATCCTCAATCCTCAATTCTCAACACTCAATCCTCAATCGTCAGACCTCAAGCATCAATACTAAACCCTCAGTAGTCGTCCGCAATCCACAACCCTCAATCCTCAATCCTCAACCTTCGATTATCAATATTCATTCTTCAATCCTCAATCATCAATCCTCTATACTCAATCCTCAATCCTGAATGTTCAATCCACAATACCCAATCCTCAATCTTCAATCCTCAATCCTCAATCCTCAATCCTCAATCCTCAACCCTCAATCCTCAATCCTCAATCCTCATTCTTCAATCCTCAATACCAAATCCTCAATCTTCAATCCTCAATCCTCAATCCTCAATTCGCAATCCTCAATGCTCAATCCTCAGACCTCAAGCATCAATACCCAACCCTCCGTCCTCGTCCTCAATCCACAACCCTTAATCCTCAATCCGCAATCTTCAATAATCAATATTCAACCTTCAATCCTCAATCCTCAATCCTCAATCCTCAACCCTCAATCCTCAGTCCTGAAACATCAATTCCGAATCCTCAATCCTGAATCCTCAACCTTCAGCCCTCAGTCCTCAACAATCAGTTGTTAATCCTCAATCCTCAATAGAATATCCTCAATTCACTGCTTTCAATACTCAATCCCCATTCTTCAATCATGAAATCTCAATCCACAAACATCAATTCTCATCACTCAACCCTCAACACTCAGTCCTCAATCTTCAATCCTCAATCCTAAATCCTCAATCTTCAATCCTCAATCCTCAATTCTCAACACTCAATCCTCAATCGTCAGACCTCAAGCATCAATACCCAACCCTCTGTCCTCGTCCCCAATCCTCAATCTTCTATCCTCAATACTCAATCTTCAATCCTCAATCCTCAATTCTCAATCCTCAATCCTCAATCCTCTATCGTCAATCCTCAATCCCCAATCCTCAATCTTCAATCCTCTATCCTCAATCCTCAATCCTCAATCCTCAATCCTCAATCTTCAAAACTCAATACTCAATCTTCGATCCTCAATCCTCAATCCTTAGTCCGCAATCCTCAATCCTCAATCCTCAATCCTCAATCTTCTATCCTCAATACTCAATCTGCAATCCTCAATCCTCAATCCTCAATCCTCAATCCTAATTCGTCACTCCTCGAAACCCAGTCCTCAATCTTCAACCCTCAATCCTCAATCCTCAATTCTCAATCCTCAATCATCAATCCTGAATCCATAATTTTCAATCCTCAATACTCAATCTTCAATCCTCAATCCTTAATTTTCAATCCTCAATACTCAATCCTCAATCGTCAATCCTCAATTTCCAATCCTCAATCTTCAATCCCCAATCCTCAATCTTCAATTTTTAATCCTCAATCCTCAATCCCCAATCCTGAATCTTCAATCCTCAATACTCAATCTTCAATCCTCAATCCTCAATCCTCAATCCTCAATCCTCAATCCTCAATCCTCAATCTTCAATCCTCAATACTCAATCTTCAACACTCAATCTTCAATCCTCAATCCTCAATCCTCGTTCTTCAATCCTCAACACCCAATCCTCAATCTTCAATCCTCAATCCTCAATCCTTAATTCTCAATCCTCAATCCTCAATCCTCAGACCTCAAACATCAATACTCAACCCTCAGTCCTCGTCCGCAATCCACAACGCCCAATCCTCAATCCTCAATCTTCAATTATCAATATTCAACCTTCAATCCTCAATACTCAATCCTCTATCCTCAATCCTCAATACTGAATGTACAATTCTCAATACCCAATCCTCCATCTTCAATCCTCAATACTCAATCCTCAGTCCTCAAACCTCAACCCTGAATCCTGAATCCTGAATCCTCAATCTTCAGCCCTCAGTCCTCAACAATCAATTGTCAGTCCTCAATCCTCAATAGAATATACCCAATTCGCAGTTTTCAATACTCAATCCCCAATCTTCAATCTTCAAATCTCAATCCACAAACATCAATTCTCATCACTCAACGCTCAACACTCAGTCCCCAATGCTCAATCTTCAATCCTCAATCCTCAATCCTCAATCCTCAATCCTCAATCCTCAATCTTCAATCCTCAGTACTCAATCTTCAATCCTCAATCCTCAATCCTCATTCTTCAATCCTCAACACCCAATCCTCAATCTTCAATCCTCAATCCTCAATCCTCAATTCTCAATCCTCAGTCCTCAATCCTCAGACATCAAGCATCAATACTCAACCCTCAGTCCTCGTCCGCAATCCACAACACTCAATCCTCAATCCTCAATCTTCAATCATCTATATTCAATCTTCAATCCTCAATCCTCAATCCTCAATCCTCAATCCTCAATTCTCTATCCTCAATCCTCAGTCCTTAGTCCTCAAACCTCAATTCTCAACCCTCAAACCTCATCCTCTATCCTCAATCCTCAATCGTCAATCATCAATCCTCAATTTTCAATCCTCAATACTCAATCCTCAATCCTCAACCCTGAATCCGCAAACTTCAGTCCTGAGACCTCAACAATCAATTGTCAATCC
The DNA here is from genome assembly GCF_051401765.1 of Calliopsis andreniformis. Taxonomy (NCBI): domain Eukaryota; kingdom Metazoa; phylum Arthropoda; class Insecta; order Hymenoptera; family Andrenidae; genus Calliopsis; species Calliopsis andreniformis. The sequence goes on along the minus strand of NW_027480520.1, from coordinate 1,419,103 downwards.
TCAATTCTCAATAGTATATCCTCAATTCACAGTTTTCAATACTCAATCCCCATTCTTCAATCTTCAAATCTCAGTCCACAAACATCAATTCTCATCACTCAACCCTCAACACTCAGTCCACAATCTTCAATCCTCAATCCTCAATCCTCAATCTTGAATCCTCAATACTCAATCTTCAATCCGCAATCCTCAATTCTCAATCCTCAACACTCAATCCTCAATCGTCAATCCTCAATCCCCAATCCTCAATCTTCAATCCTCTATCCTCAATCCTCAATCCTCAATCCTCAATCCTCAATCCTCAATCCTCAATTTTCAATCCTCAATACTCAATCTTCAATACTCAATCCTCAATACTCAATCCTCAATCCTCAATCTCCAATCCTCAATCCCGAATCCTCAATCCTCAATCCTCAGCACTCAACCCTCATTCCTCAGTCCTGAAACATCAATACCGAATCTTCAATACTGAATCCTCAATCTTCAGCTCTCAGTCCTCAACAATCAATTGTCAATCCTCAATCCTCAATAGAATATCCTCAATTCACAGTTTTCAATAATCAATCTCCATTCTTCAATCTTCAAATCTCAATCCACAAACATCAATTCTCTTCACTCAACCCTCAACACTCAGTCCTCAATCTTCAATCCTCAATCCTAAATCCACAATCTTCAATCCTCAATACACAATCTTCAATCCTCAATCCCCAATTCTGAATCCTCAATACTCAATCCTCAATCGTGAATCCTCAATACCCAATCCTCAATCTTCAATCCCCAATCCTCAATCTTCAATCCTTAATCCTCAATCCTCAATCCCCAATCCTCAATCTTCAATCCTCAATACTCAATCTTCAATCCTCAATCCTCAATCCTCAATCCTCAATCCTCAATCCTCAATCCTCAATCCTCAATCTTCAATCCTCAATACTCAATCTTCAACACTCAATCTTCAATCCTGAATCCTCAACCCTCGTTCTTCAATCCTCAACACCCAATACTCAATCTTCAATCCTCAATCCTCAATCCTTAATTCTCAATCCTCAATCCTCAATCCTCATACCTCAAACATCAATACTCAACCCTCAGTCCTCGCCCGCATTCCACAACGCTCAATCCTCAATCCTCAATCTTCAATCATCAATATTCAACCTTCAATCCTCAATACTCAATCCTCAAACCTCAATCCTCAATCCTCAGTCCTCAAACCTCAAACCTGAATCCTCAATCCTGAATCCTCAATCTTCAGCCCTCAGTCCTCAACAATCAATTGTCAGTCCTCAATCCTCAATAGAATATACCCAATTCGCAGTTTTCAATACTCAATCCCTTATCTTCAATCTTCAAATCTCAATCCACAAACATCAATTCTCATCACTCAACTCTCAACACTCAGTCCCCAATCCTCAATCTTCAATCCTCAATCCTCAATCCTCAATCCTCAATCCTCAATCTTCAATCCTCAGTACTCAATCTTCAATCCTCAATCCACAATCCTCAGTCCTCAATCCTCAATCCTTAACCCTCAGTCGTCAATCTCCAATCCTGAATACTCAATCTTCAATCCTCAATCCTCAATCCTCGATTCTCAACACTCAATCCTCAATCGTCAGACCTCAAGCATCAATACTCAACCCTCAGTACTCGTCCACAATCCACAACCCTCAATCCTCAACCCTCAACCTTCAATCATCAATATTCAATCTTCAATCCTCAACCTTCAATCCTCAATACTCAATCCTCAATCCTCAATCCTCAATCCTCAATCCTCAATCCTCAATCCTCAATCCTCAATCCCAAATCCTTAATCCTCAATCCTCAATCCTCAACCCACAATCCTCAGTCCTGATACCTCAATACCGAATCCTCAATCCTGAATCCTCAATCCTCAGCCCTCAGTCCTCAACAATCAATTGTCAATCCTCAATCCTCAATAGAATATCTTCAATTCACAGTTTTCAATACTCAATCCCCATTCTTCAATCTTCAAACCTCAATCCACAAACATCAATTGTCATCACTCAACCCTCAACACTCAGTCCTCAATCTTCAATCGTCAATCCTAAATCCGCAATCTTCAATCCACAATACTCAACCTTCAATCCTCAACCCTCAATCCTCAATCCTCAATGCTCAATCCTCAATCGACAATCCTCAATTCCCAATCCTCAATCCTCAATTGTCAATCCTGAATCGTCAATCCTCATTCCTCAATCCTCAATCTTCAATCCTCAATACTCAATCTTCAATCCTCAATCCTCAATCCTCAATCCTCAATCCTCAATTCTCAATCCTCAATCTTCAATCCTCAATACTCAATCTTCAACCCCCAATCTTCAATCCTCAATCCTCTATCCTCATTCTTCAATCATCAACACCCCATCCTCAATCTTCAATCCTCAGTCCTCAATCCTCAATTCTCAATCCTGAATCCTCAATCCTCAGACCTCAAACATCAATACTCAACCCTCAGTCCTCGTCCGCAATCCACAACCCTCAATCCTCAATCCTCAATCTTCAATCCTCAATCCTCAATATTCAATCCTTAATCCTCAATCCTCAATCCCCAATCCTCAATCTTCAATCCTCAATACTCAACCTTCAATCCTCAATCCTCAATCCTCAATCCTCAATCTTCAATCCTCAATCCTCAATCTTCAATCCTCAATACTCAATCTTCAACCCTCAATCTTCAATCCTCAATCCTCAATCCTCAATCATCATTCTTCAATCTTCAACACCCAATCATCAATCATCAATCCTCAATCCTCAATCCTCAATCCTCATTCTTCAATCTTCAACACCCAATCATCAATCATCAATCCTCAATCCTCAATCCTCTATCCTCAATCCTCAATCCTCAATCCTCAATCCTCAGTCCTCAATCCTCAATCCTCAGTCGTCAAACCTCAATCCTGAAGCCTGAATCCTGAATCCTCAATCTTCAGCCCTCAGTCATCAACAATCAATTGTCAGTCCTCAATCCTCAATAGAATATAGCCAATTCGCAGTTTTCAATACTCAATCCCCAATCTTCAATCTTCAAATCTCAATCCACAAACATCAATTCTCATCACTCAACGCTCAACACTCAGTCCCCTATCCTCAATCTTCAATCCTGAATCCTCAATCCTCAATCCTCAATCCTCAATCTTCAATCCTCAGTACTCAATCTTCAATCCTCAATCCTCAATCCTCATTCTTCAATCCTCAACACCCAATCCTCAATCGTCAACCCTCGATCCTCAATCCTCAATCCTCAATTCTCAATCCTGAATCCTCAGCCTTCAATCCTCAATACTCAATCTTCAATACTCAATCCTCAATCCTCAATCCTCAATCCTCAATCCTCAATCCTCAATCCTCAATCTTCAATCATCAATATTCAATCTTCAATCCTCAATCCTCAATCCTCAATTCTCAATCCGCAATACTCAATCCTCAATCGTCAATCCTCAATCCTGAATCCTCAACCTTCAATCCTCAATACTCAATCTTCAATACTGAATCCTCAATCCTCAATCCTCAATCCTCAATCCTCAATCCTCAATCCCAAATCCTTAATCCTCAGTCCTCAATCCTCAACCCACAATCCTCAGTCCTGATACCTCAATACCGAATCCTCAATCCTGAATCCTCAATCCTCAGCCCTCAGTCCTCAACAATCAATTGTCAATCCTCAATCCTCAATAGAATATCTTCAATTCACAGTTTTCAATACTCAATCCCCATTCTTCGATCTTCAAACCTCAATCCACAAACATCAATTGTCATCACTCAACCCTCAACACTCAGTCCTCAATCTTCAATCGTCAATCCTAAATCCGCAATCTTCAATCCACAATACTCAACCTTCAATCCTCAACCCTCAATCCTCAATCCTCAATGCTCAATCCTCAATCGTCAATCCTCAATTCCCAATCCTCAATCCTCAATATTCAATCCTGAATCGTCAATCCTCATTCCTCAATCCTCAATCTTCAATCCTCAATACTCAATCTTCAATCCTCAATCCTCAATCCTCAATCCTCAATCCTCAATTCTCAATCCTCCATCTTCAATCCTCAATACTCAATCTTCAACCCCCAATCTTCAATCCTCAATCCTCTATCCTCATTCTTCAATCCTCAACACCCCATCCTCAATCTTCAATCCTCAGTCCTCAATCCTCAATTCTCAATCCTGAATCCTCAATCCTCAGACCTCAAACATCAATACTCAACCCTCAGTCCTCGTCCGCAATCCACAACCCTCAATCCTCAATCCTCAATCTTCAATCATCAATACTCAATCTGCAATCCTCAATCTTCAATCCTCAATCCTCAATCCTAATTCGTCACTACTCGAAACCCAGTCCTCAATCTTCAATCCTCAATCCTCAATCCTCAATTCTCAATCCTCAATCCTCAATCCTCAATCCTCAATTTTCAATCCTCAATACTCAATCTTCAATACTCAATCCTCAATCCTCAATCCTCAATCCTCAATCCTCAATCCTCAATCCCAAATCCTCAATCCTCAATCCTCAACCCTCAACCCTCATTCCTCAGTCCTGAAACATCAATACCGAATCGTCAATACTGAATCCTCAATCTTCAGCCCTCAGTCCCCAACAATCAATTGTCAATCCTCAATCCTCAATAGAATATCCTCAATTCACAGTTTTCGATACTCAATCCCCATTCTTCAAACTTCAAATCTCAATCCACAAACATCAATTCTCTTCACTCAACCCTCAACACTCAGTCCTCAATCTTCAATCCTCAATCCTAAATCCTCAATCTTCAATCCTCAATACTCAATCTTCAATCCTCAATCCTCAATTCTCAATCCTCAACACTCAATCCTCAACCGTCAATCCTCAATTCCCAATCCTCAATTTTCAATCCTCAATCCTCAATCTTCAATCCTGAATCGTCAATCCTCAATCCTCAATCCTCAATCTTCAATCCTCAATACTCAATCTTCAATCCTCAATCCTCAATCCTCAATCCTCAATCCTCAATCCTCAATCCTCAATCCTCATTCTTCAATCCTCAATACTCAATCTTCAGCCCTCAACCTTCAATCCTCAATCCTCTATCCTCATTCTTCAATCCTCAACACCCAATCCTGAATCTTCAATCCCCAATCCTCAATCCTCAATTCTCAATCCTGAATGTTCAATCCTCAATACCCAATCCTCAATCTTCAATCCTCAATACTCAATCCTCAATCCTAAATCCTCAATCCTCAGTCCTCAATCCTCAATTCTCAATCCTCAATCCTCAATCCTCAGACCTCAAACATCAATACTCAACCCTCAGCCCTCGTCCGCAATCCACAACCCTCAATCCTCAATCCTCAATCTTCAATCATCAATATTCAATCTTCAATCCTCAATCCTCAATCCTCTATCCTCAATCCTCAATCGTGAATGTTCAATCCTCAATACCCAATCCTCAACCTTCAATCCTCAATCCTCAATCCTCAATCCTCAAACCTCAATCCTCAGTCCTGAATCCTCAATACCGAATCCTCAATCCTGAATCCTCAATCTTCAGCCCTCAGTCCTCAACAATCAATTGTCAATCCTCAATCCTCAATAGAATATCCTCAATTCACAGTTTTCAATACTCAATCCCCATTCTTCAATCTTCAAATCTCAATTCACAAACATCAATTCTCATCACTCAACCCTCAACACTCAGTCCTCAATCTTCAATCCTCAATCCTAAATCCTCAATTTTCAATCCTCAATACTCAATCTTCAATCCTCAATCCTCAATTCTCAATCCTTAATCCTCAATCCTCAATCCTCAATCCTCAATCCTCAATCCTCAATTCTCAATCCTCAATCCTCAATCCTCAGACCTCAAACATCAATACTCAACCCTCAGTCCTCGTCCGCAATCCACAACACTCAATCCTCAATCCCCAATCCTCAATCTTCAATCATCAATATTCAATCTTCAATCCTCAATCCTCAATCCTCTATCCTCAATCCTCAATCCTGAATGTTCAATACTCAATACCCAATCCTCAATATTCAATCCTCAATCCTCAACCGTCAACCCTCAATTCCCAACCCTCAATATTCAATCCTCAATCCTCAATCCTGAATCCTCAATCCTCAATACCAAATCCTCAATCTTAAATCCTCAACACTCAATCCTCAATACGCAATCCTCAATCCTCAATCCTCAATCCTCAATCCTCAGTCCTCAGTCCTCAAACCTCAATCCTCAAACCTCAACCCTCATCCTCAATCCTCAATCCTCGATCCTCAATCTTCAATCCTCAATCCTCAATCCTCAATTCCCAATCCTCAATCCTCAATCCTCAAACCTCAAGCATCAATACCCAACCCTCTGTCCTCGTCCTCATTCCTCAATCTTCAATCCTCAATCCTCAATTCTCAATCCTCAATACTCAATCCTCAATCGTCACTCCTCAATTCCCAATGCTCAATCTTCAATCCTCAATCCACAATATTCAATCCTCAATCCTCAATCCTCAATCCTCAATCCTCAATCTACAATCCTCAGTACTCAATCTTCAATCCTCAATCCTCAATCCTCAGTCCTCAATCCTCAATCCTCAATCCTCAATCGTCAATCTCCAATCCTGAATACTCAATCTTCAATCCTCAATCCTCAATCCTCAATCCTCAATCCTCATTCTTCAATCCTCAATACCCAATTCTCAATCTTCAATCCTCAATCCTCAATTCTCAACACTCAATCCTCAATCGTCAGACCTCAAGCATCAATACTAAACCCTCAGTAGTCGTCCGCAATCCACAACCCTCAATCCTCAATCCTCAACCTTCGATTATCAATATTCATTCTTCAATCCTCAATCATCAATCCTCTATACTCAATCCTCAATCCTGAATGTTCAATCCACAATACCCAATCCTCAATCTTCAATCCTCAATCCTCAATCCTCAATCCTCAATCCTCAACCCTCAATCCTCAATCCTCAATCCTCATTCTTCAATCCTCAATACCAAATCCTCAATCTTCAATCCTCAATCCTCAATCCTCAATTCGCAATCCTCAATGCTCAATCCTCAGACCTCAAGCATCAATACCCAACCCTCCGTCCTCGTCCTCAATCCACAACCCTTAATCCTCAATCCGCAATCTTCAATAATCAATATTCAACCTTCAATCCTCAATCCTCAATCCTCAATCCTCAACCCTCAATCCTCAGTCCTGAAACATCAATTCCGAATCCTCAATCCTGAATCCTCAACCTTCAGCCCTCAGTCCTCAACAATCAGTTGTTAATCCTCAATTCTCAATAGAATATCCTCAATTCACTGCTTTCAATACTCAATCCCCATTCTTCAATCATGAAATCTCAATCCACAAACATCAATTCTCATCACTCAACCCTCAACACTCAGTCCTCAATCTTCAATCCTCAATCCTAAATCCTCAATCTTCAATCCTCAATCCTCAATTCTCAACACTCAATCCTCAATCGTCAGACCTCAAGCATCAATACCCAACCCTCTGTCCTCGTCCCCAATCCTCAATCTTCTATCCTCAATACTCAATCTTCAATCCTCAATCCTCAATTCTCAATCCTCAATCCTCAATCCTCAATCTTCAATCCTCAGTACTCAATCTTCAATCCTCAATCCTCAATCCCCAATCCTCAATCTTCAATCCTCAATACTCAATCTTCAATCCTCAATCCTCAATCCTCAATCCTCAATCCTCAATCCTCAATCCTCAATCCTCAATCTTCAATCCTCAATACTCAATCTTCAACCCCCAATCTTCAATCCTCAATCCTCAATCCTCAATTCTCAATCCTCAATCCTCAATCCTCAGACCTCAAACATCAATACTCAACCCACAGTCCTCGTCCGCAATCGACAACGCTCAATCCTCAATCTTCAATCTTCAATCATCAATATTCAACCTTCAATCCTCAATACTCAATCCTCTATCCTCAATCCTCAATCCTGAATGTTCAATCCTCAATACCCAATCCTCAACCTTCAATCCTCAATACTCAATCCTCAATCCTCAATCCTCAGTCCTCAGTCCTCAAACCTCAATCCTGAATCCTGAATCCTGAATCCTCAATCTTCAGCCCTCAGTCCTCAACAATCAATTCTCAGTCCTCAATCCTCAATAGAATATACCCAATTCGCAGTTTTCAATACTCAATCCCCAATCTTCAATCTTCAAATCTCAATCCACAAACATCAATTCTCATCACTCAACGCTCAACACTCAGTCCCCAATCCTCAATCTTCAATCCTCAATCCTCAATCATCCATTCCTCAATCCTCAATCTTCAATCCTCAGTACTCAACCTTCAATCCTCAATCCTCTATCCTCATTCTTCAATCCTCAACACCCAATCCTGAATCTTCAATCCCCAATCCTCAATCCTCAATTCTCAATCCTGAATGTTCAATCCTCAATACCCAATCCTCAATCTTCAATCCTCAATACTCAATCCTCAATCCTAAATCCTCAATCCTCAGTCCTCAATCCTCAATTCTCAATCCTCAATCCTCAATCCTCAGACCTCAAACATCAATACTCAACCCTCAGCCCTCGTCCGCAATCCACAACCCTCAATCCTCAATCCTCAATCTTCAATCATCAATATTCAATCTTCAATCCTCAATCCTCAATCCTCTATCCTCAATCCTCAATCGTGAATGTTCAATCCTCAATACCCAATCCTCAACCTTCAATCCTCAATCCTCAATCCTCAATCCTCAAACCTCAATCCTCAGTCCTGAATCCTCAATACCGAATCCTCAATCCTGAATCCTCAATCTTCAGCCCTCAGTCCTCAACAATCAATTGTCAATCCTCAATCCTCAATAGAATATCCTCAATTCACAGTTTTCAATACTCAATCCCCATTCTTCAATCTTCAAATCTCAATTCACAAACATCAATTCTCATCACTCAACCCTCAACACTCAGTCCTCAATCTTCAATCCTCAATCCTAAATCCTCAATTTTCAATCCTCAATACTCAATCTTCAATCCTCAATCCTCAATTCTCAATCCTTAATCCTCAATCCTCAATCCTCAATCCTCAATCCTCAATCCTCAATTCTCAATCCTCAATCCTCAATCCTCAGACCTCAAACATCAATACTCAACCCTCAGTCCTCGTCCGCAATCCACAACACTCAATCCTCAATCCCCAATCCTCAATCTTCAATCATCAATATTCAATCTTCAATCCTCAATCCTCAATCCTCTATCCTCAATCCTCAATCCTGAATGTTCAATCATCAATACCCAATCCTCAATATTCAATCCTCAATCCTCAACCGTCAACCCTCAATTCCCAATCCTCAATATTCAATCCTCAATCCTCAATCCTGAATCCTCAATCCTCAATACCAAATCCTCAATCTTAAATCCTGAACACTCAATCCTCAATACGCAATCCTCAATCCTCAATCCTCAATCCTCAATCCTCAGTCCTCAGTCCTCAAACCTCAATCCTCAAACCTCAACCCTCATCCTCAATCCTCAATCCTCGATCCTCAATCTTCAATCCTCAATCCTCAATCCTCAATTCCCAATCCTCAATCCTCAATCCTCAAACCTCAAGCATCAATACCCAACCCTCTGTCCTCGTCCTCAATCCTCAATCTTCAATCCTCAATCCTCAATTCTCAATCCTCAATACTCAATCCTCAATCGTCACTCCTCAATTCCCAATGCTCAATCTTCAATCCTCAATCCACAATATTCAATCCTCAATCCTCAATCCTCAATCCTCAATCCTCAATCTACAATCCTCAGTACTCAATCTTCAATCCTCAATCCTCAATCCTCAGTCCTCAATCCTCAATCCTCAATCCTCAATCGTCAATCTCCAATCCTGAATACTCAATCTTCAATCCTCAATCCTCAATCCTCAATCCTCAATCCTCATTCTTCAATCCTCAATACCCAATTCTCAATCTTCAATCCTCAATCCTCAATTCTCAACACTCAATCCTCAATCGTCAGACCTCAAGCATCAATACTAAACCCTCAGTAGTCGTCCGCAATCCACAACCCTCAATCCTCAATCCTCAACCTTCGATTATCAATATTCATTCTTCAATCCTCAATCATCAATCCTCTATACTCAATCCTCAATCCTGAATGTTCAATCCACAATACCCAATCCTCAATCTTCAATCCTCAATCCTCAATCCTCAATCCTCAATCCTCAACCCTCAATCCTCAATCCTCAATCCTCATTCTTCAATCCTCAATACCAAATCCTCAATCTTCAATCCTCAATCCTCAATCCTCAATTCGCAATCCTCAATGCTCAATCCTCAGACCTCAAGCATCAATACCCAACCCTCCGTCCTCGTCCTCAATCCACAACCCTTAATCCTCAATCCGCAATCTTCAATAATCAATATTCAACCTTCAATCCTCAATCCTCAATCCTCAATCCTCAACCCTCAATCCTCAGTCCTGAAACATCAATTCCGAATCCTCAATCCTGAATCCTCAACCTTCAGCCCTCAGTCCTCAACAATCAGTTGTTAATCCTCAATCCTCAATAGAATATCCTCAATTCACTGCTTTCAATACTCAATCCCCATTCTTCAATCATGAAATCTCAATCCACAAACATCAATTCTCATCACTCAACCCTCAACACTCAGTCCTCAATCTTCAATCCTCAATCCTAAATCCTCAATCTTCAATCCTCAATCCTCAATTCTCAACACTCAATCCTCAATCGTCAGACCTCAAGCATCAATACCCAACCCTCTGTCCTCGTCCCCAATCCTCAATCTTCTATCCTCAATACTCAATCTTCAATCCTCAATCCTCAATTCTCAATCCTCAATCCTCAATCCTCAATCTTCAATCCTCAGTACTCAATCTTCAATCCTCAATCCTCAATCCCCAATCCTCAATCTTCAATCCTCAATACTCAATCTTCAATCCTCAATCCTCAATCCTCAATCCTCAATCCTCAATCCTCAATCCTCAATCCTCAATCTTCAATCCTCAATACTCAATCTTCAACCCCCAATCTTCAATCCTCAATCCTCAATCCTCAATTCTCAATCCTCAATCCTCAATCCTCAGACCTCAAACATCAATACTCAACCCACAGTCCTCGTCCGCAATCGACAACGCTCAATCCTCAATCTTCAATCTTCAATCATCAATATTCAACCTTCAATAATCAATACTCAATCCTCTATCCTCAATCCTCAATCCTGAATGTTCAATCCTCAATACCCAATCCTCAACCTTCAATCCTCAATACTCAATCCTCAATCCTCAATCCTCAGTCCTCAGTCCTCAAACCTCAATCCTGAATCCTGAATCCTGAATCCTCAATCTTCAGCCCTCAGTCCTCAACAATCAATTCTCAGTCCTCAATCCTCAATAGAATATACCCAATTCGCAGTTTTCAATACTCAATCCCCAATCTTCAATCTTCAAATCTCAATCCACAAACATCAATTCTCATCACTCAACGCTCAACACTCAGTCCCCAATCCTCAATCTTCAATCCTCAATCCTCAATCATCCATTCCTCAATCCTCAATCTTCAATCCTCAGTACTCAATCTTCAATCCTCAATCCTCAATCCTCAATCCTCAATCCTCAATCTTCAATACTCAATACTCAATCTTCAATCCTCAATCCTCAATCCTCAGTCCTCAGTCCTCAATCCTCAATCCTCAATCCTCAATCTTCTATCCTCAACACTCAATCCGCAATCCTCAATCCTCAATCCTCAATACTCAATCCTCAATCCTAAATCCTCAATCCTCAGTCCTCAATCCTCAATTCTCAATCCTCAATCCTCAATCCTCAGACCTCAAACATCAATACTCAACCCTCAGCCCTCGTCCGCAATCCACAACACTCAATCCTCAATCCTCAATCTTCAATCATCAATATTCAATCTTCAATCCTCAATCCTCAATCCTCTATCCTCAATCCTCAATCGTGAATGTTCAATCCTCAATACCCAATCCTCAACCTTCAATCCTCAATCCTCAATCCTCAATCCTCAAACCTCAATCCTCAGTCCTGAATCCTCAATACCGAATCCTCAATCCTGAATCCTCAATCTTCAGCCCTCAGTCCTCAACAATCAATTGTCAATCCTCAATCCTCAATAGAATATCCTCAATTCACAGTTTTCAATACTCAATCCCCATTCTTCAATCTTCAAATCTCAATTCACAAACATCAATTCTCATCACTCAACCCTCAACACTCAGTCCTCAATCTTCAATCCTCAATCCTAAATCCTCAATTTTCAATCCTCAATACTCAATCTTCAATCCTCAATCCTCAATTCTCAATCCTTAATCCTCAATCCTCAATCCTCAATCCTCAATCCTCAATCCTCAATTCTCAATCCTCAATCCTCAATCCTCAGACCTCAAACATCAATACTCAACCCTCAGTCCTCGTCCGCAATCCACAACACTCAATCCTCAATCCCCAATCCTCAATCTTCAATCATCAATATTCAATCTTCAATCCTCAATCCTCAATCCTCTATCCTCAATCCTCAATCCTGAATGTTCAATACTCAATACCCAATCCTCAATATTCAATCCTCAATCCTCAACCGTCAACCCTCAATTCCCAATCCTCAATATTCAATCCTCAATCCTCAATCCTGAATCCTCAATCCTCAATACCAAATCCTCAATCTTAAATCCTCAACACTCAATCCTCAATACGCAATCCTCAATCCTCAATCCTCAATCCTCAATCCTCAGTCCTCAGTCCTCAAACCTCAATCCTCAAACCTCAACCCTCATCCTCAATCCTCAATCCTCGATCCTCAATCTTCAATCCTCAATCCTCAATCCTCAATTCCCAATCCTCAATCCTCAATCCTCAAACCTCAAGCATCAATACCCAACCCTCTGTCCTCGTCCTCAATCCTCAATCTTCAATCCTCAATCCTCAATTCTCAATCCTCAATACTCAATCCTCAATCGTCACTCCTCAATTCCCAATGCTCAATCTTCAATCCTCAATCCACAATATTCAATCCTCAATCCTCAATCCTCAATCCTCAATCCTCAATCTACAATCCTCAGTACTCAATCTTCAATCCTCAATCCTCAATCCTCAGTCCTCAATCCTCAATCCTCAATCCTCAATCGTCAATCTCCAATCCTGAATACTCAATCTTCAATCCTCAATCCTCAATCCTCAATCCTCAATCCTCATTCTTCAATCCTCAATACCCAATTCTCAATCTTCAATCCTCAATCCTCAATTCTCAACACTCAATCCTCAATCGTCAGACCTCAAGCATCAATACTAAACCCTCAGTAGTCGTCCGCAATCCACAACCCTCAATCCTCAATCCTCAACCTTCGATTATCAATATTCATTCTTCAATCCTCAATCATCAATCCTCTATACTCAATCCTCAATCCTGAATGTTCAATCCACAATACCCAATCCTCAATCTTCAATCCTCAATCCTCAATCCTCAATCCTCAATCCTCAACCCTCAATCCTCAATCCTCAATCCTCATTCTTCAATCCTCAATACCAAATCCTCAATCTTCAATCCTCAATCCTCAATCCTCAATTCGCAATCCTCAATGCTCAATCCTCAGACCTCAAGCATCAATACCCAACCCTCCGTCCTCGTCCTCAATCCACAACCCTTAATCCTCAATCCGCAATCTTCAATAATCAATATTCAACCTTCAATCCTCAATCCTCAATCCTCAATCCTCAACCCTCAATCCTCAGTCCTGAAACATCAATTCCGAATCCTCAATCCTGAATCCTCAACCTTCAGCCCTCAGTCCTCAACAATCAGTTGTTAATCCTCAATCCTCAATAGAATATCCTCAATTCACTGCTTTCAATACTCAATCCCCATTCTTCAATCATGAAATCTCAATCCACAAACATCAATTCTCATCACTCAACCCTCAACACTCAGTCCTCAATCTTCAATCCTCAATCCTAAATCCTCAATCTTCAATCCTCAATCCTCAATTCTCAACACTCAATCCTCAATCGTCAGACCTCAAGCATCAATACCCAGCCCTCTGTCCTCGTCCCCAATCCTCAATCTTCTATCCTCAATACTCAATCTTCAATCCTCAATCCTCAATTCTCAATCCTCAATCCTCAATCCTCAATCTTCAATCCTCAGTACTCAATCTTCAATCCTCAATCCTCAATCCCCAATCCTCAATCTTCAATCCTCAATACTCAATCTTCAATCCTCAATCCTCAATCCTCAATCCTCAATCCTCAATCCTCAATCCTCAATCCTCAATCTTCAATCCTCAATACACAATCTTCATCCCCCAATCTTCAATCCTCAATCCTCAATCCTCAATTCTCAATCCTCAATCCTCAATCCTCAGACCTCAAACATCAATACTCAACCTACAGTCCTCGTCCGCAATCGACAACGCTCAATCCTCAATCTTCAATCTTCAATCATCAATATTCAACCTTCAATCCTCAATACTCAATCCTCTATCCTCAATCCTCAATCCTGAATGTTCAATCCTCAATACCCAATCCTCAACCTTCAATCCTCAATACTCAATCCTCAATCCTCAATCCTCAGTCCTCAGTCCTCAAACCTCAATCCTGAATCCTGAATCCTGAATCCTCAATCTTCAGCCCTCAGTCCTCAACAATCAATTCTCAGTCCTCAATCCTCAATAGAATATACCCAATTCGCAGTTTTCAATACTCAATCCCCAATCTTCAATCTTCAAATCTCAATCCACAAACATCAATTCTCATCACTCAACGCTCAACACTCAGTCCCCAATCCTCAATCTTCAATCCTCAATCCTCAATCATCCATTCCTCAATCCTCAATCTTCAATCCTCAGTACTCAATCTTCAATCCTCAATCCTCAATCCTCAATCCTCAATCCTCAATCTTCAATACTCAATACTCAATCTTCAATCCTCAATCCTCAATCCTCAGTCCTCAGTCCTCAATCCTCAATCCTCAATCCTCAATCTTCTATCCTCAACACTCAATCCGCAATCCTCAATCCTCAATCCTCAGTCCTCAGTCCTAATTCGTCACTCCATGGAGCCCAGTCCTCAATCTTCAATCCTCAATCCTCAATCATCAATCCTCAATCCTCAATCCTCAATCCTCAATCTTCAATCCTCAGTACTCAATCTTCAACACTCAATCTTCAACCCTCAATCCTCAATCCTCAGCCCTCAGTCCACAACAATCAATTGTCAATCCTCAATCCTCAATAGAATATCTTCAATTCACAGTTTTCAATACTCAATCCCCATTCTTCAATCTTCAAATCTCAATCCACACACATCAATTATCATCACTCAACCCTCAACACTCAGTCCTCAATCTTCAATCGTCAATCCTAAATCCGCAATCTTCAATCCTCAATACTCAACCTTCAATCCTCAACCCTCAATCCTCAGTCCTCAATACTCAATACTCAATCGTCAATCCTCAATTCCCAATCCTCAATTTTCGATCCTCAATCCTCAATCTTCAATCCTGAATCGTCAATCCTCAATCCTCAATCCTCATTCTTCAATCCTCAATACTCAATCTTCAGCCCTCAACCTTCAATCCTCAATCCTCTATCCTCATTCTTCAATCCTCAACACCCAATCCTGAATCTTCAATCCTCAATCCTCAATCCTCAATTCTCAATCCTGAATGTTCAATCCTCAATACCCAATCCTCAATCTTCAATCCTCAATACTCAATCCTCAATCCTAAATCCTCAATCCTCAGTCCGCAGTCCTCAATTCTCAATCCTCAATCCTCAATCCTCAGACCTCAAACATCAATACTCAACCCTCAGCCCTCGTCCGCAATCCACAACCCTCAATCCTCAATCCTCAATCTTCAATCATCAATATTCAATCTTCAATCCTCAATCCTCAATCCTCTATCCTCAATCCTCAATCCTGAATGTTCAATCCTCAATACCCAATCCTCAACCTTCAATCCTCAATCCTCAATCCTCAATCCTCAAACCTCAATCCTCAGTCCTGAATCCTCAATACCGAATCCTCAATCCTGAATCCTCAATCTCCAGCCCTCAGTCCTCAACAATCAATTGTCAATCCTCAATCCTCAATAGAATATCCTCAATTCACAGTCTTCAATACTCAATCCCCATTCTTCAATCTTCAAATCTCAATTCACAAACATCAATTCTCATCACTCAACCCTCAACACTCAGTCCTCAATCTTCAATCCTCAATCCTAAATCCTCAATTTTCAATCCTCAATCCTCAATCTTCAATCCTCAATCCTCAATTCTCAATCCTTAATCCTCAATCCTCAATCCTCAATCCTCAATCCTCAATCCTCAATTCTCAATCCTCAATCCTCAATCCTCAGACCTCAAACATCAATACTCAACCCTCAGTCCTCGTCCGCAATCCACAACACTCAATCCTCAATCCCCAATGCTCAATCTTCAATCATCAATATTCAATCTTCAATCCTCAATCCTCAATCCTCTATCCTCAACCCTCAATCCTGAATGTTCAATACTCAATACCCAGTCCTCAATATTCAATCCTCAGTCCTCAACCGTCAACCCTCAATTCCCAATCCTCAATATTCAATCCTCAATCCTCAATCCTGAATCCTCAATCCTCAATACCAAATCCTCAATCTTCAATCCTCAACACTCAATCCTCAATACGCAATCCTCAATCCTCAATCCTCAATCCTCAATCCTCAGTCCTCAGTCCTCAAACCTCAATCCTCAAACCTCAACCCTCATCCTCAATCCTCAATCCTCGATCCTCAATCTTCAATCCTCAATCCTCAATCCTCAATTCCCAATCCTCAATCCTCAATCCTCAGACCTCAAGCATCAATACCCAACCCTCTGTCCTCGTCCCCAATCCTCAATCTTCTATCCTCAATACTCAATCTTCAATCCTCAATCCTCAATTCTCAATCCTCAATACTCAATCCTCAATCGTCAATCCTCAATTCCCAATCCTCAATCTTCAATCCTCAATCCACAATATTCAATCCTCAATCCTCAATCCTCAGTCCTCAATCCTCAATCCTCAATTCTCAATCGTCAATCTCCAATCCTGAATACTCAATCTTCAATCCTCAATCCTCAATCCTCTATACTCAATCCTCAATCCTGAATGTTCAATCCACAATACCCAATCCTCAATCTTCAATCCTCAATCCTCAATCCTCAATCCTCAATCCTCAATCCTCAATCCTCAATCCTCAATCCTCAATCCTCATTCTTCAATCCTCAATACCAAATCCTCAATCTTCAATCCTCAACCCTCAATCCTCAATTCGCAATCCTCAATGCTCAATCCTCAGACCTCAATCATCAATACCCAACCCTCCGTCCTCGTCCTCAATCCACAACCCTTAATCCTCAATCCGCAACTTTCAATCATCAATATTCAACCTTCAATCCTCAATCCTCAATCCTCAATCCTCAATCCTCAATCCTCAATCCTCAAACCTCAATACCGGTGCCTCAATCTTCAATCCTCAATCCTCAATCCTCAATTCTCTATCCTCAATCCCTCAGTCCTTAGTCCTCAAACCTCAACCCTCAACCCTCAACCCTCATCCTCAATCCTCAATCCTCAATCCTCAATCATCAATCCTCAATTTTCAATCCTCAATACTCAATCCTCAATCCTCAATCCTCAATACTCAATCCTCAATCCTCAATCCTCAATCCTCAATCCTCAACCCTCAATCCTCAGTCCTGAAACCTCAATCCCGAATCCTCAATCCTGAATCCGCAAACTTCAGTCCTCAGACCTCAACAATCAATTGTCAATCCTCAATCCTCAATAGAATATCCTCAATTCACAGTTTTCAATACTCAATCCCCATTCTTCAATCTTCAAATCTCAATCCACAAACATCAATTCTCATCACTCAACCCTCAACACTCAGTCCACGGTCTTCAATCCTCAATCCTCAATCCTCAATCTTGAATCCTCAATACTCAATCTACAATCCTGAATCCTCAATTCTCAATCCTCAACACTCATTCCTCAATCGTCAATCCTCAATCCCCAATCCTCAATCTTCAATCCTCTATCCTCAATCCTCAATCCTCAATCCTCAATCCTCAATCTTCAATACTCAATACTCAATCTTCAATCCTCAATCCTCAATCCTCAGTCCTCAGTCCTCAATCCTCAATCCTCAATACTCAATCTTCTATCCTCAATGCTCAATCCGCAATCCTCAATCCTCAATCCTCAATCCTCAGTCCTCAGTCCTCAAACCTCAATCCTCAAACCGCAACCCTCATCCTCAATCCTCAAACCTCGATCCTCAATCTTCAATCCTCAATCCTCAACCCTCAATTCCCAATCCTCAATCCTCAATCCTCAGACCTCAAGCATCAATACCCAACCCTCTGTCCTCGTCCCCAATCCTCAATCTTCTATCCTCAATACTCAATCTTCAATCCTCAATCCTCAATTCTCAATCCTCAATACTCAATCCTCAATCGTCAATCCTCAATTCCCAATCCTCAATCTTCAATCCTCAATCCACAATATTCAATCCTCAATCCTCAATCCTCAGTCATCAATCCTCAATCCTCAATTCTCAATCGTCAATCTCCAATCCTGAATACTCAATCTTCAATCCTCAATCCTCAATCCTCAATCCTCAATCCTCATTCTTCAATCCTCAATACCCAATTCTCAATCTTCAATCCTCAATCCTCAATTCTCAACACTCAATCCTCAATCGTCAGACCTCAAGCATCAATACTCAACCCTCAGTAGTCGTCCGCAATCCACCACGCTCAATCCTCAATCCTCAACCTTCAATAATCAATATTCAATCTTCAATCCTCAATCATCAATCCTCTATACTCAATCCTCAATCCTGAATGTTCAATCCACAATACCCAATCCTCAATCTTCAATCCTCAAACCTCAATCCTCAATCCTCAATCCTCAATCCTCAATCCTCAATCCTCAATCCTCATTCTTCAATCCTCAATACCAAATCCTCAATCTTCAATCCTCAATCCTCAATCCTCAATTCGCAATCCTCAATGCTCAATCCTCAGACCTCAATCATCAATACCCAACCCTCCGTCCTCGTCCTCAATCCACAACCCTTAATCCTCAATCCCCAATGCTCAATCTTCAATCATCAATATTCAATCTTCAATCCTCAATCCTCAATCCTCTATCCTCAATCCTCAATCCTGAATGTTCAATACTCAATACCCAATTCTCAATATTCAATCCTCAATCCTCAACCGTCAACCCTCAATTCCCAATCCTCAATATTCAATCCTCAATCCTCAATCCTGAATCCTCAATCCTCAATACCAAATCCTCAATCTTAAATCCTCAACACTCAATCCTCAATACGCAATCCTCAATCCTCAATCCTCAATCCTCAATCCTCAGTCCTCAGTCCTCAAACCTCAATCCTCAAACCTCAACCCTCATCCTCAATCCTCAATCCTCGATCCTCAATCTTCAATCCTCAATCCTCAATCCTCAATTTCCAATCCTCAATCCTCAATCCTCAAACCTCAAGCATCAATACCCAACCCTCTGTCCTCGTCCTCAATCCTCAATCTTCTATCCTCAATACTCAATCTTCAATCCTCAATCCTCAATTCTCAATCCTCAATACTCAATCCTCAATCGTCACTCCTCAATTCCCAATGCTCAATCTTCAATCCTCAATCCACAATATTCAATCCTCAATCCTCAATCCTCAATCCTCAATCCTCAATCTACAATCCTCAGTACTCAATCTTCAATCCTCAATCCTCAATCCTCAGTCCTCAATCCTCAATCCTCAATCCTCAATCGTCAATCTCCAATCCTGAATACTCAATCTTCAATCCTCAATCCTCAATCCTCAATCCTCAATCCTCATTCTTCAATCCTCAATACCCAATTCTCAATCTTCAACCCTCAATCCTCAATTCTCAACACTCAATCCTCAATCGTCAGACCTCAAGCATCAATACTAAACCCTCAGTAGTCGTCCGCAATCCACAACCCTCAATCCTCAATCCTCAACCTTCGATCATCAATATTCATTCTTCAATCCTCAATCATCAATCCTCTATACTCAATCCTCAATCCTGAATGTTCAATCCACAATACCCAATCCTCAATCTTCAATCCTCAATCCTCAATCCTCAATCCTCAATCCTCAACCCTCAATCCTCAATCCTCAATCCTCATTCTTCAATCCTCAATACCAGATCTTCAATCTTCAATCCTCAATCCTCAATCCTCAATTCTCAACACTCAATCCTCAATCGTCAGACCTCAAGCATCAATACCCAACCCTCCGTCCTCGTCATCAATCCACAACCTTTAATCCTCAATCCGCAATCTTCAATAATCAATATTCAACCTTCAATCCTCAATCCTCAATCCTCAATCCTCAACCCTCAATCCTCAGTCCTGAAACATCAATTCCGAATCCTCAATCCTGAATCCTCAACCTTCAGCCCTCAGTCCTCAACAATCAGTTGTTAATCCTCAATCCTCAATAGAATATCCTCAATTCACAGCTTTCAATACTCAATCCCCATTCTTCGATCATCAAATCTCAATCCACAAACATCAATTCTCATCACTCAACCCTCAACACTCAGTCCTCAATCTTCAATCCTCAATCCTAAATCCTCAATCGTCAATCCTCAATCCTCAATTCTCAATCCTTAATACTCAATCCTCAATCTTCAATCCTCAATTCCCAATCCTCAATCTTCAATCCTCAATCCTCAATCTTCAATCCTTAATCCTCAATCCTCCATCCCCAATCCTCAATCTTCAATCCTCAATACTCAATCTTCAATCTTCAATCCTCAATCCTCAATCCTCAATCCTCAAACCTCAATCATCAATCTTCAATCCTCAATACTCAATCTTCAACACTCAATCTTCAATCCTCAATCCTCAATCCTCATTCTACAATCCTCAACACCCAATCCTCAATCTTCAATCCTCAATCCACAATCCTCAATCCTCAATCCTCAATCCTCAATCCTCAGACCTCAAGCATCAATACTCAACCCTCAGTCCTCGTCCGCAATCCACAACCCTCAATCCTCAATCCTCAATCTTCAATCATCAATATTCAATCTTCAATCCTCAATCCTCAATCCTCAATTCTCAATCCGCAATACTCAATCCTCAATCGTCAATCCTCAATCCTGAATCCTCAACCTTCAATCCTCAACACTCAATCTTCAATACTCAATCCTCAATCCTCAATCCTCAATCCTCAATCCTCAATCCTCAATCCCAAATCCTTAATCCTCAATCCTCAATTCTCAACCCACAATACTCAGTCCTGATACCTCAATACCGAATCCTCAATCCTGAATCCTCAATCCTCAGCCCTCAGTCCTCAACAATCAATTGTCAATCCTCAATCCTCAATAGAATATCTTCAATTCACAGTTTTCAATACTCAATCCCCATTCTTCAATCTTCAAATCTCAATCCACACACATCAATTATCATCACTCAACCCTCGACACTCAGTCCTCAATCTTCAATCGTCAATACTAAATCTGCAATCTTCAATCCTCAATACTCAATTCTCAATCCTCAATCCTCAATCCTCAATCCTCAATCCTCAATCTACAATCCTCAATACTCAATCTTCAACTCTCAACCTTCAATCCTCAATCCTCTATCCTCATTCTTCAATCCTCAACACCGAATCCTCAATCTTCAATCCTCAATCCTCAATACTCAATTCTCAATCCTCAATCCTCAATCCTCAGACCTCAAACATCAATACTCAACCCTCAGTCCTCGTCCGCAATCCACAACACTCAATCCTCAATCCTCAATCCTCAATCTTCAATCATCAATATTCAATCTTCAATCCTCAATCCTCAATCCTCTATCCTCAACCCTCAATCCTGAATGTTCAATACTCAATACCCAATCCTCAATATTCAATCCTCAATCCTCAACCGTCAACCCTCAATTCCCAATCCTCAATATTCAATCCTCAATCCTCAATCCTGAATCCTCAATCCTCAATACCAAATCCTCAATCTTCAATCCTCAACACTCAATCCTCAATACGCAATCCTCAATCCTCAATCCTCAATCCTCAATCCTCAGTCCTCAGTCCTCAAACCTCAATCCTCAAACCTCAACCCTCATCCTCAATCCTCAATCCTCGATCCTCAATCTTCAATCCTCAATCCTCAATCCTCAATTCCCAATCCTCAATCCTCAGTCCTCAGACCTCAAGCATCAACACCCAACCCTCTGTCCTCGTCCCCAATCCTCAATCTTCTATCCTCAATACTCAATCTTCAATCCTCAATCCTCAATTCTCAATCCTCAATACTCAATCCTCAATCGTCAATCCTCAATTCCCAATCCTCAATCTTCAATCCTCAATCCACAATATTCAATCCTCAATCCTCAATCCTCAGTCCTCAATCCTCAATCCTCAATTCTCAATCGTCAATCTCCAATCCTGAATACTCAATCTTCAATCCTCAATCCTCAATCCTCAATCCTCAATCCTCATTCTTCAATCCTCAATACCCAATTCTCAATCTTCAATCCTCAATCCTCAATTCTCAACACTCAATCCTCAATCGTCAGACCTCAAGCATCAATACTCAACCCTCAGTAGTCGTCCGCAATCCACAACCCTCAATCCTCAATCCTCAACCTTCAATCATCAATATTCAATCTTCAATCCTCAATCATCAATCCTCTATACTCAATCCTCAATCCTGAATGTTCAATCCACAATACCCAATCCTCAATCTTCAATCCTCAATCCTCAATCCTCAATCCTCAATCCTCAATCCTCAATCCTCAATCCTCAATCCTCAATCCTCATTCTTCAATCCTCAATACCAAATCCTCAATCTTCAATCCTCAATCCTCAATCCTCAATTAGCAATCCTCAATGCTCAATCCTCAGACCTCAATCATCAATACCCAACCCTCCGTCCTCGTCCTCAATCCACAACCCTTAATCCTCAATCCGCAACTTTCAATCATCAATATTCAACCTTCAATCCTCAATCCTCAATCCTCAATCCTCAATCCTCAATCCTCAATCCTCAAACCTCAATACCGGTGCCTCAATCTTCAATCCTCAATCCTCAATCCTCAATTCTCTATCCTCAATCCTCAGTCCTTAGTCCTCAAACCTCAACCCTCAACCCTCAACCCTCATCCTCAATCCTCAATCCTCAATCCTCAATCATCAATCCTCAATTTTCAATCCTCAATACTCAATCCTCAATCCTCAATCCTCAATACTCAATCCTCAATCCTCAATCCTCAATCCTCAATCCTCAACCCTCAATCCTCAGTCCTGAAACCTCAATCCCGAATCCTCAATCCTGAATCCGCAAACTTCAGTCCTCAGACCTCAACAATCAATTGTCAATCCTCAATCCTCAATAGAATATCCTCAATTCACAGTTTTCAATACTCAATCCCCATTCTTCAATCTTCAAATCTCAATCCACAAACATCAATTCTCATCACTCAACCCTCAACACTCAGTCCACGGTCTTCAATCCTCAATCCTCAATCCTCAATCTTGAATCCTCAATACTCAATCTACAATCCTGAATCCTCAATTCTCAATCCTCAACACTCATTCCTCAATCGTCAATCCTCAATCCCCAATCCTCAATCTTCAATCCTCTATCCTCAATCCTCAATCCTCAATCCTCAATCCTCAATCTTCAATACTCAATACTCAATCTTCAATCCTCAATCCTCAATCCTCAGTCCTCAGTCCTCAATCCTCAATCCTCAATACTCAATCTTCTATCCTCAATGCTCAATCCGCAATCCTCAATCCTCAATCCCCAATCCTCAATCCTAATTCGTCACTCCATGAAGCCCAGTCCTCAATCTTCAATCCTCAATCCTCAATCCTCAACCTTCAATCCTCAATCCTCAATCCTCAATTCCCAATCCTCAATCCTCAATCCTCAAACCTCAAGCATCAATACCCAACCCTCTAACCTCGTCCTCAATCCTCAATCTTCTATCCTCAATACTCAATCTTCAATCCTCAATCCTCAATTCTCAATCCTCAATACTCAATCCTCAATCGTCACTCCTCAATTCCCAATGCTCAATCTTCAATCCTCAATCCACAATATTCAATCCTCAATCCTCAATGCTCAATCCTCAATCCTCAATCTACAATCCTCAGTACTCAATCTTCAATCCTCAATCCTCAATCCTCAGTCCTCAATCCTCAATCCTCAATCCTCAATCGTCAATCTCCAATCCTGAATACTCAATCTTCAATCCTCAATCCTCAATCCTCAATCCTCAATCCTCATTCTTCAATCCTCCATCCCCAATCCTCAATCTTCAATCCTCAATTCTCAACACTCAATCCTCAATCGTCAGACCTCAAGCATCAATACTAAACCCTCAGTAGTCGTCCGCAATCCACAACCCTCAATCCTCAATCCTCAACCTTCGATTATCAATATTCATTCTTCAATCCTCAATCATCAATCCTCTATACTCAATCCTCAATCCTGAATGTTCAATCCACAATACCCAATCCTCAATCTTCAATCCTCAATCCTCAATCCTCAATCCTCAATCCTCAGCCCTCAATCCTCAATCCTCAATCCTCATTCTTCAATCCTCAATACCAAATCCTCAATCTTCATTCGTCAATCCTCAATCCTCAATTCGCAATCCTCAATGCTCAATCCTCAGACCTCAAGCATCAATACCCAACCCTCCGTCCTCGTCCTCAATCCACAACCCTTAATCCTCAATCCGCAATCTTCAATAATCAATATTCAACCTTCAATCCTCAATCCTCAATCCTCAATCCTCAACCCTCAATCCTCAGTCCTGAAACATCAATTCCGAATCCTCAATCCTGAATCCTCAACCTTCAGCCCTCAGTCCTCAACAATCAGTTGTTAATCCTCAATCCTCAATAGAATATCCTCAATTCACAGCTTTCAATACTCAATCCCCATTCTTCAATCATGAAATCTCAATCCACAAACATCAATTCTCATCACTCAACCCTCAACACGCAGTCCTCAATCTTCAATCCTCAATCCTAAATTCTCAATCTTCAATCCTCAATCCTCAATTCTCAACACTCAATCCTCAATCGTCAGACCTCAAGCATCAATACCCAACCCTCTGTCCTCGTCCCCAATCCTCAATCTTCTATCCTCAATACTCAATCTTCAATCCTCAATCCTCAATTCTCAATCCTCAATCCTCAATCCTCAATCTTCAATCCTCAGTACTCAATCTTCAATCCTCAATCCTCAATCCCCAATCCTCAATCTTCAATCCTCAATACTCAATCTTCAATCCTCAATCCTCAATCCTCAATCCTCAATCCTCAGTCCTCAATCCTCAATCTTCAATCCTCAATACTCAATCTTCAACCCCCAATCTTCAATCCTCAATCCTCAATCCTCAATTCTCAATCCTCAATCCTCAATCCTCAGACCTCAAACATCAATACTCAACCCTCAGTCCTCGTCCGCAATCGACAACGCTCTATCCTCAATCTTCAATCGTCAATCATCAATATTCAACCTTCAATCCTCAATACTCAATCCTCTATCCTCAATACGCAATCCTCAATCCTCAATCCTCAATCCTCAATCCTCAGTCCTCAGTCCTCAAACCTCAATCCTCAAACCGCAACCCTCATCCTCAATCCTCAAACCTCGATCCTCAATCTTCAATCCTCAATCCTCAACCCTCAAATCCCAATCCTCAATCCTCAATCCTCAGACCTCAAGCATCAATACCCAACCCTCTGTCCTCGTCCCCAATCCTCAATCTTCTATCCTCAATACTCAATCTTCAATCCTCAATCCTCAATTCTCAATCCTCAATACTCAATCCTCAATCGTCAATCCTCAATTCCCAATCCTCAACCTTCAATCCTCAATCCTCAATCCTCAATCCTCAACCCTCAATCCTCAGTCCTGAAACATCAATTCCGAATCCTCAATCCTGAATCCTCAACCTTCAGCCCTCAGTCCTCAACAATCAGTTGTTAATCCTCAATCCTCAATAGAATATCCTCAATTCACAGCTTTCAATACTCAATCCCCATTCTTCAATCATGAAATCTCAATCCACAAACATCAATTCTCATCACTCAACCCTCAACACGCAGTCCTCAATCTTCAATCCTCAATCCTAAATTCTCAATCTTCAATCCTCAATCCTCAATTCTCAACACTCAATCCTCAATCGTCAGACCTCAAGCATCAATACCCAACCCTCTGTCCTCGTCCCCAATCCTCAATCTTCTATCCTCAATACTCAATCTTCAATCCTCAATCCTCAATTCTCAATCCTCAATCCTCAATCCTCAATCTTCAATCCTCAGTACTCAATCTTCAATCCTCAATCCTCAATCCCCAATCCTCAATCTTCAATCCTCAATACTCAATCTTCAATCCTCAATCCTCAATCCTCAATCCTCAATCCTCAGTCCTCAATCCTCAATCTTCAATCCTCAATACTCAATCTTCAACCCCCAATCTTCAATCCTCAATCCTCAATCCTCAATTCTCAATCCTCAATCCTCAATCCTCAGACCTCAAACATCAATACTCAACCCTCAGTCCTCGTCCGCAATCGACAACGCTCTATCCTCAATCTTCAATCTTCAATCATCAATATTCAACCTTCAATCCTCAATACTCAATCCTCTATCCTCAATACGCAATCCTCAATCCTCAATCCTCAATCCTCAATCCTCAGTCCTCAGTCCTCAAACCTCAATCCTCAAACCGCAACCCTCATCCTCAATCCTCAAACCTCGATCCTCAATCTTCAATCCTCAATCCTCAACCCTCAAATCCCAATCCTCAATCCTCAATCCTCAGACCTCAAGCATCAATACCCAACCCTCTGTCCTCGTCCCCAATCCTCAATCTTCTATCCTCAATACTCAATCTTCAATCCTCAATCCTCAATTCTCAATCCTCAATACTCAATCCTCAATCGTCAATCCTCAATTCCCAATCCTCAATCTTCAATCCTCAATCCACAATATTCAATCCCCAATCCTCAATCCTCAGTCCTCAATCCTCAATCCTCAATTCTCAATCGTCAATCTCCAATCCTGAATACTCAATCTTCAATCCTCAATCCTCAATCCTCAATCCTCAATCCTCATTCTTCAATCCTCAATACCCAATTCTCAATCTTCAATCCTCAATCCTCAATTCTCAACACTCAATCCTCAATCGTCAGACCTCAAGCATCAATACTCAACCCTCAGTAGTCGTCCGCAATCCACCACGCTCAATCCTCAATCCTCAACCTTCAATCATCAATATTCAATCTTCAATCCTCAATCATCAATCCTCTATACTCAATCCTCAATCCTGAATGTTCAATCCACAATACCCAATCCTCAATCTTCAATCCTCAAACCTCAATCCTCAATCCTCAATCCTCAATCCTCAATCCTCAATCCTCAATCCTCATTCTTCAATCCTCAATACCAAATCCTCAATCTTCAATCCTCAATCCTCAATCCTCAATTCGCAATCCTCAATGCTCAATCCACAGACCTCAATCATCAATACCCAACCCTCCGTCCTCGTCCTCAATGCACAACACTTAATCCTCAATCCGCAACTTTCAATCATCAATATTCAACCTTCAATCCTCAATCCTCAATCCTCAATCCTCAATCCTCAATCCTCAATCCTCAAACCTCAATACCGGAGCCTCAATCTTCAATCCTCAATCCTCAATCCTCAATTCTCTATCCTCAATCCTCAGTCCTTAGTCCTCAAACCTCAACCCTCAACCCTCAACCCTCATCCTCAATCCTCAATCCTCAATCCTCAATCATCAATCCTCAATTTTCAATCCTCAATCCTCAACCTTCAATCCTCAATACTCAACCTTCAATACTCAATCCTCAATCCTCAATCCTCAATCCTCAATCCTCAATCCTCAATCCTCAATCCCAAATCCTCAATCCTCAATCCTCAATCCTCAACCCTCAATCCTCAGTCCTGAAACATCAATTCCGAATTCTCAATCCTGAATCCTCAACCTTCAGCCCTCAGTCCTCAACAATCAGTTGTCAATCCTCAATCCTCAATAGAATATCCTCAATTCACAGCTTTCAATACTCAATCCCCATTCTTCAATCATCAAATCTCAATCCATAAACATCAATTCTCATCACTCAACCCTCAACACTCGGTCCTCAATCTTCAATCCTCAATCCTAAATCCTCAATCTTCAATCCTCAATACTCAATCTTCAATCCTCAATCCTCAATTCTCAGTCCTCAATACTCAATCCTCAATCTTCAACCCTCAATTCCCAATCCTCAATCTTCAATCCTCAATCCTCAATCTTCAATCCTTAATCCTCAATCCTCCATCCCCAATCCTCAATCTTCAATCCTCAATACTCAATCTTCAATCCTAAATCCTCAATCCTCAATCCTCAATCCTCAATCCTCAATCCTCAATCTTCAATCCTCAATACTCAATCTTCAACCCTTAATCTTCAATCCTCAATCCTCTATCCTCATTCTTCAATCCTCAACACCCAATCCTCAATCTTCAATCCTCAATCCTCAATCCTCAATTCTCAATCCTCAATCCTCAATCCTCAGACCTCAAACATCAATACTCAACCCTCAGTCCTCGTCCGCAATCCACAACCCTCAATCCTCAATCCTCAATTCTCAACCCACAATCCTCAGTCCTGATACCTCAATACCGAATCCTCAATCCTGAATCCTCAATCCTCAGCCCTCAGTCCTCAACAATCAGTTGTCAATCCTCAATCCTCAATAGAATATCTTCAATTCACAGTTTTCAATACTCAATCCCCATTCTTCAGTCTTCAAATCTCAATCCACACACATCAATTATCATCACTCAACCCTCAACACTCAGTCCTCAATCTTCAATCGTCAATCCTAAATCCGCAATCTTCAGTCCTCAATACTCAACCTTCAATCCTCAACCCTCAATACTCAATCGTCAATCCTCAATTCCCAATCCTCAATCTTCAATCCTCAATCATCAATCCTCAAGTTTCGATCCTCAATACTCAGTCTTCAATCCTCAATCCTCAATCCTCAATCCTCAATCCTCAATCCTCAATCCTCAATCCTCAACCCTCAATCCTCAGTCCTGAAACCTCAATCCCGAATCCTCAATCCTGAATCCGCAAACTGCAGTCCTCAGACCTCAACAATCAATTGTCAATCCTCAATCCTCTATAGAATATCCTGAATTCACAGTTTTCAATACTCAATCCCCATTCTTCAATCTTCAAATCTCAATCCACAAACATCAATTCTCATCACTCAACCCTCAACACTCAGTCCACGGTCTTCAATCCTCAATCCTCAATCCTCAATCTTGAATCCTCAATACTCAATCTTCAATCCTGAATCCTCAACTCTCAATCCTCAACACTCAATCCTCAATCGTCAATCCTCAATTCCCAATCCTCAATCTTCAATCCTCAACCCTCAATCTTCAATCCTCTATCCTCAATCCTCAATCCTCAATCCTCAATCCTCAATCCCCAATCCTCGATCGTCAATCCTCAATACTCAATCTTCAATCCTCAATCCTCAATCCTCAATCCTCAATCCTCAATCCTCAATCCTCAATCTTCAATCTTCAATACTCAATCTTCAGCCCTCAGTCCTCAACAATCAGTTGTCAATCCTCTATCCTCAATAGAATATCACCAATTCACAGTTTTCAATACTCAATACTCAATCTGCAATCTTCAAATCTCTATCCACAAACATCAATTCTCATCACTCAACCCTCAACACTCAGTCCCCAATCCTCAATATTCAATCATCAATCCTCAATCCTCAATCCTCAATCCTCAACCTTCAATCCTCAATGCTCAATCTTCAATCCTCAATCCTCAATCCTCAGTCCTCAATCCTCAATCCCCAATCCTCATTCTTCAATCCTCAATACCCAATCCTCAATCTTCAATCCTCAATCCTCAATCCTCAATTCTCAATCCTCAATCCACAGTCCTGAGTCCTCAGACCACAATCCTCAACCCTCAGCCCTCATCCTCAATCCTCAATCCTCGATCCTCAATCCTCAATCCTCAATCTTCAATCCTCAATACTCAATCTTTAATCCTCAATCCTCAGTCCCCAAACCTCAATTCTGAGTACTCAGTCCTGAATACTCAACCTTCAGCCCTCAGTCCTCAACAATCAGTTGCCAATCCTCAGTCCTCAATAGAATATCCTCAATTCACAGCTTTCAATACTCAATACTCAATCTGCATTCTTCAAATCTCTATCCACAAACATCAATTCTCATAACTCAACCCTCAACACTCAGTCCTCAATGTTCAGTCCTCAATCCTCAATTCTCAATATTCAATCCTCAATTCTGAATCTTCAATCCTAATTCCTCAATCCTCAATTCGCAATCCTCAATCCTCAATCTTCAATCCTCCATCCCCAATCCTCAATCTTCAATCCTCAATACTCAATCTTCAATCCTCAATCCTCAATCCCCAATCCTCAATCCTCAATCCTCAATCCTCAATCTTCAATCCTCAATACTCAATCTTCATCCCTTAATCTTCAATCCTCAATCCTCTATCCTCATTCTTCAATCCTCAACACCCAATCCTCAATCTTCAATCGTCAATCCTAAATCCTCAATCTTCAATCCTCAATACTCAATCTTCAATCCTCAATCCTCAATCCTCAATCCTCAATCCTCAATCCTCAATCCTCAATCTTCAATCCTCAATACTCAATCTTCAGCCCTTAGTCCTCAACAATCAATTGTCAATCCTCAATCCTCAATAGAATATCCTCAATTCACAGTTTTCAATACTCAATCCCCATTCTTCAATCTTCAAATCTCAATCCACAAACATCAATTCTCATCACTCAACCCTCAACACTCAGTCCTCAATCTTCAATCCTCAATCCTAAATCCTCAACCTTCAATCCTCAATACTCAATCTTCAATCCTCAATCCTCTATTCTCAATCATCAATACTCATTCCTCAATCGTCAATCCTCAATACCCAATCCTCAATCTTCAATCCTCAGTCCACAATATTCAATCCTCAATCCTCAATCCTCAATCCCCAATCCTCAATCTTCAATCCTCAATACTCAATCTTCAATCCTCAATCCTCAATCCTCAATCCTCAATCCTCAATCCTCAATCCTCAATCTTCAATCCTCAATACTCAATCTTCAGCCCTCAGTCCTCAACAATCAGCTGTCAATCCTCAATCCTCAATAGAATATCACCAATTCACAGTTTTCAATACTCAATACTCAATCTGCAATCTTCAAATCTCTATCCACAAACATCAATTCTCATCACTCAAACCTCAACACTCAGTCCCCAATACTCAATATTCAATCCTCAATCCTCAATCCTCAATCCTCAATCCTCAACCTTCAATCCTCAATGCTCCATCTTCAATCCTCAATCCTCAATACTCAATTCTCAATTCTCAATACTCAATCGTCAATCTTCAATCCTCAATACTCAATCTTCAATCCTCAGTCCACAATCCTCAATCCCCAATCCTCATTCTTCAATCCTCAATACCCAATCCTCAATCCTCAATCCTTAATCCTCAATCCTCATTCCTCAAACCTCAATCCTCAATCCTCAGTCCTCACCCTCAATTCTCAATCCTCAATCCTCAATCCTCAATCATCAATCCCCAATCCTCAATCCTCAATCCCCAATCCTCAATCCTCAGTCCTCAATCCTCAATCTTCAATCCTCAATACTCAATCTTCAGCCCTCAGTCCTCAACAATCAATTGTCAATCCTCAATCCTCAATAGAATATCCTCAATTCACAGTTTTCAATACTCAATCCCCATTCTTCAATCTTCAAATCTAAATCCACAAACATCAATTCTCATCACTCAACCCTCAACACTCAGTCCTCTATCTTCAATCCTCAATCCTAAATCCTCAATCTTCAATCCTCAATACTCATTCTGCAATCCTCAATCCTCAGTCCTCAATCCTCAATCCTAATTCGTCACTCCTCAATACCCAATCCTCAATCTTCATGCCTCAATCCTCAATACTCAATTCTCAATCCTTAATCCTCAATTCTCAATCCTCAATCCTCAATCCTCAATCATCAATCCCCAATCCTCAATCCTCAATCCCCAATCCTCAATCCTCAGTCCTCAATCCTCAATCTTCAATCCTCAATACTCAATCTTCAGCCCTCAGTCCTCAACAATCAATTGTCAATCCTCAATCCTCAACAGAATATCCTCAATTCACAGTTTTCAATACTCAATCCCCATTCTTCAATCTTCAAATCTAAATCCACAAACATCAATTCTCATCACTCAACCCTCAACACTCAGTCCTCTATCTTCAATCCTCAATCCTAAATCCTCAATCTTCAATCCTCAATACTCATTCTGCAATCCTCAATCCTCAATCCTCAATCCTCAATCCTAATTCGTCACTCCTCAATACCCAATCCTCAATCTTCAATACTCAATCCTCAATACTCAATTCTCAATCCTTAATCCTCAATCCTCATTCCTCAATCTTCAATCCTCAATACTCAATCTTCAATACTCAATCCTCAATCCTCAATCCTCTATCCTCAATCCCCAATCGTCAATCCTCAATTCCCAATCCTCAATCTTCAATCCTCAACCCTCAATCTTCAACCCTCAATCATCAATCCTCAAGTTTCAATCCTCAATACTCAGTCTTCAATCCTCAATCCTCAATCCTCAATCCTCAATCCTCAATCCTCAATCCTCAACCCTCAATCCTCAGTCCTGAAACCTCAATCCCGAATCCTCAATCCTGAATCCGCAAACTTCAGTCCTCAGACATCAACAATCAATTGTCAATCCTCAATCCTCAATAGAATATCCTGAATTCACAGTTTTCAATACTCAATCCCCATTCTTCAATCTTCAAATCTCAATCCACAAACATCAATTCTCATCACTCAACCCTCAACACTCAGTCCACGGTCTTCAATCCTCAATCCTCAATCCTCAATCTTGAATCCTCAATACTCAATCTTCAATCCTGAATCCTCAACTCTCAATCCTCAACACTCAATCCTCAATCGTCAATCCTCAATTCCCAATCCTCAATCTTCAATCCTCAACCCTCAATCTTCAATCCTCTATCCTCAGTCCTCAATCCTCAATCCTCAATCCTCAATCCCCAATCCTCGATCGTCAATCCTCAATACTCAATCTTCAATCCTCAATCCTCAATCCTCAATCCTCAATCCTCGATCCTCAATCCTCAATCTTCAATCCTCAATACTCAATCTTCAGCCCTCAGTCCTCAACAATCAGTTGTCAATCCTCAATCCTCAATAGAATATCACCAATTCACAGTTTTCAATACTCAATACTCAATCTGCAATCTTAAAATCTCTATCCACAAACATCAATTCTCATCACTCAACCCTCAACACTCAGTCCACGGTCTTCAATCCTCAATCCTCAATCCTCAATCTTGAATCCTCAATACTCAATCTTCAATCCTGAATCCTCAACTCTCAATCCTCAACACTCAATCCTCAATCGTCAATCCTCAATTCCCAATCCTCAATCTTCAATCCTCAACCCTCAATCTTCAATCCTCTATCCTCAGTCCTCAATCCTCAATCCTCAATCCTCAATCCCCAATCCTCGATCGTCAATCCTCAATACTCAATCTTCAATCCTCAATCCTCAATCCTCAATCCTCAATCCTGAATCCTCAATCCTCAATCTTCAATCCTCAATACTCAATCTTCAGCCCTCAGTCCTCAACAATCAGTTGTCAATCCTCAATCCTCAATAGAATATCACCAATACACAGCTTTCAATACTCAATACTCAATCGTCAATCTTCAATCCTCAATACTCAACCTTCAATCCTCAGTCCACAATCCTCAATCTTCAATCCTCAATACTCAATCTTCAGCCCTCAGTCCTCAACAATCAGTTGTCAATCCTCAATCCTCAATAGAATATCACCAATTCACAGTTTTCAATACTCAATACTCAATCTGCAATCTTAAAATCTCTATCCACAAACATCAATTCTCATCACTCAACCCTCAACACTCAGTCCTCAATCCTCAATCCTCAATCCTCAATCCCCAATCCTCGATCGTCAATCCTCAATACTCAATCTTCAATCCTCAATCCTCAATCCTCAATCCTCAATCCTGAATCCTCAATCCTCAATCTTCAATCCTCAATACTCAATCTTCAGCCCTCAGTCCTCAACAATCAGTTGTCAATCCTCAATCCTCAATAGAATATCACCAATTCACAGCTTTCAATACTCAATACTCAATCGTCAATCTTCAATCCTCAATACTCAACCTTCAATCCTCAGTCCACAATCCTCAATCCCCAATCCTCATTCTTCAATCCTCAATTCCCAATCCTCAATCTTCAATCCTCAACCCTCAATCTTCAATCCTCTATCCTCAATCCTCAATACTCAATCCTCAATCCTCAATCCCCAATCCTCGATCGTCAATCCTCAATACTCAATCTTCAATCCTCAATCCTCAATCCTCAATCCTCAATCCTCAATCCTCAATCCTCAATCTTCAATCCTCAATACTCAATCTTCAGCCCTCAGTCCTCAACAATCAGTTGTCAATCCTCTATCCTGAATAGAATATCACCAATTCACAGTTTTCAATACTCAATACTCAATCTGCAATCTTCAAATCTCTATCCACAAACATCAATTCTCATCACTCAACCCTCAACACTCAGTCCCCAATCCTCAATATTCAATCATCAATCCTCAATCCTCAATCCTCAATCCTCAACCTTCAATCCTCAATGCTCAATCTTCAATCCTCAATCCTCAATCCTCAGTCCTCAATCCTCAATCCCCAATCCTCATTCTTCAATCCTCAATACCCAATCCTCAATCTTCAATCCTCAATCCTCAATCCTCAATTCTCAATCCTCAATCCACAGTCCTGAGTCCTCAGACCACAATCCTCAACCCTCAGCCCTCATCCTCAATCCTCAATCCTCGATCCTCAATCCTCAATCCTCAATCTTCAATCCTCAATACTCAATCTTTAATCCTCAATCCTCAGTCCTCAAACCTCAATTCTGAGTACTCAGCCCTGAATACTCAACCTTCAGCCCTCAGTCCTCAACAATCAGTTGCCAATCCTCAGTCCTCAATAGAATATCCTCAATTCACAGCTTTCAATACTCAATACTCAATCTGAATTCTTCAAATCTCTATCCACAAACATCAATTCTCATAACTCAACCCTCAACACTCAGTCCTCAATGTTCAGTCCTCAATCCTCAATTCTGAATATTCAATCCTCAATTCTGAATCTTCAATCCTAATTCCTCAATCCTCAATTCGCAATCCTCAATCCTCAATCTTCAATCCTCCATCCCCAATCCTCAATCTTCAATCCTCAATACTCAATCTTCAATCCTCAATCCTCAATCCCCAATCCTCAATCCTCAATCCTCAATCCTCAATCTTCAATCCTCAATACTGAATCTTCATCCCTTAATCTTCAATCCTCAATCCTCTATCCTCATTCTTCAATCCTCAACACCCAATCCTCAATCTTCAATCCTCAATCCTCAATCCTCAATTCTCAATCCTCAATCCTCAATCCTCAGACCTCAAACATCAATACTCAACCCTCAGACCTCGTCCGCAATCCACAACCCTCAATCCTCAATCCTCAATTCTCAACCCACAATCCTCAGTCCTGATACCT
Source organism: Calliopsis andreniformis (assembly GCF_051401765.1). NCBI lineage: Eukaryota > Metazoa > Arthropoda > Insecta > Hymenoptera > Andrenidae > Calliopsis > Calliopsis andreniformis. Next base: position 1,383,333 of record NW_027480520.1, on the reverse strand, counting down.
CAATACCGAATCCTCAATCCTGAATCCTCAATCCTCAGCCCTCAGTCCTCAACAATCAATTGTCAATCCTCAATCCTCAATAGAATATCTTCAACTCACAGTTTTCAATACTCAATCCCCATTCTTCAATCTTCAAATCTCAATCCACACACATCAATTATCATCACTCAACCCTCAACACTCAGTCCTCAATCTTCAATCGTCAATCCTAAATCCGCAATCTTCAATCCTCAATACTCAACCTTCTATCCTCAACCCTCAATCCTCAATCCTCAATACTCAATCCTCAATCGTCAATCCTCAATTCCCAATCCTCAATCTTCAATCCTCAATCCTCAATCTTCAATCCTGAATCGTCAATCCTCAATCCTCAATCCTCAATCTTCAATCCTCAATACTCAATCTTCAATCCTCAATCCTCTATCCTCATTCTTCAATCCTCAACACCGAATCCTCAATCTTCAATCCTCAATCCTCAATCCTCAATTCTCAATCCTCAATCCTCAATCCTCAGACCTCAAACATCAATACTCAACCCTCAGTCCTCGTCCGCAATCCACGACACTCAATCCTCAATCCTCAATCCTCAATCTTCAATCATCAATATTCAATCTTCAATCCTCAATCCCCAATACTCAGTCCTCAATCGTCAATCCTCAACCCTGAATCCTCAACCTTCAATCCTCAATACTCAATCTTCAATACTCAATCCTCAATCCTCAATCCTCAATCCTCAATCCTCAATCCTCAATCCCAAATCCTTAATCCTCAATTCTCAATCCTCAACCCACAATCCTCAGTCCTGATACCTCAATACCGAATCCTCAATCCTGAATCCTCAATCCTCAGCCCTCAGTCCTCAACAATCAATTGTCAATCCTCAATCCTCAATAGAACATCTTCAATTCACAGTTTTCAATACTCAATCACAATTCTTCAATCTTCAAATCTCAATCCACAAACATCAATTATCATCACTCAACTCTCAACACTCAGTCCTCAATCTTCAATCGTCAATCCTAAACCCGCAATCTTCAATCCTCAATACTCAATATTCAATCCTCAACCCTCAATCCTCAATCCTCAATGCTCAATCCTCAATCGTCAATCCTCAATTCCCAATCCTCAATCTTAGTCCTCAATCCTCAATATTCAATCCTGAATCGTCAATCCTCAATCCTCAATCCTCAATCTTCAATCCTCAATACTCAATCTTCAATCCTCAATCCTCAATCCTCAATCCTCAATCCTCAATCCTCAATCCTCAATCCTCAATCCTCAATCTTCAATCCTCAATACTCAATCTTCAACCCTCAATCTTCAATCCTCAATCCTCTATCCTCATTCTTCAATCCTCAACACCCAATCCTCAATCTTCAATCCTCTATCCTCAATCCTCTATTCTCAACCCTCAATCCTCAATCCTCAGACCTCAAACATCAATACTCAACCCTCAGTCCTCGTCCGCAATCCAGAAACCTCAATCCTCAATCCTCAATCTTCAATCATCAATATTCAATCTTCAATCCTCAATCCACAATCCTCTACCCTCAATCCTCAATCCTGAATGTTCAATCCTCAATACCCAATCCTCAATCTTCAATCCCCAATACTCAATCCTCAATCCTCAATCCTCAATCCTCAGTCCTCAATCCTCTATTCTCAATCCTCAATCCTCAATCCTCAGACCTCAAAAATCAATACTCAACCCTCAGCCCTCGTCCGCAATCCACAACCCTCAATCCTCAATCCTCAATCTTCAATCATCAATATTCAATCTTCAATCCTCAATCCTCAATCCTCTATACTCAATCCTCAATCCTGAATGTTCAATCCTCAATACCCAATCCTCAACCTTGAATCCTCAATCCTCAATCCTCAATCCTCAAACCTCAATACTCAGTCCTGAAACCTCAATACCGAATCCTCAATCCTGAATCCTCAATCTTCAGCCCTCAGTCCTCAACAATCAATTGTCAATCCTCAATCCTCAATAGAATATCCTCAATTCACAGTTTTCAATACTCAATCCCCATTCTTCAATCTTCAAATCTCAATCCACAAACATCAATTCTCATCACTCAACCCTCAACACTCAGTCCACAATCTTCAATCCTCAATCCTCAATCCTCCATCTTGAATCCTCAATACTCAATCTTCAATCCTCAATCCTCAATTCTCAATCCTCAACACTCAATCCTCAATCGTCAATCCTCAATCCCCAATCCTCAAACTTCAATCCATTATACTCAATCCTCAACCCTCAGTCCACAATCCTCAATCTTCAATACTCAATACTCAATCTTCAATCCTCAATCCTCAATCCTCAGTCCTCAATCCTCAATCCTCAATCCTCAATCCTCAATCTTCTATCCTCAATACTCAATCTGCAATCCTCAATCCTCAATCCTCAATCCTCAATCCTAATTCGTCACTCCTCGAAACCCAGTCATCAATCTTCAATCCTCAATCCTCAATCCTCAATTCTCAATCCTCAATCCTCAATCCTCAATCCTCAATTTTCAATCCTCAATCCTCAATCCTCAATCCTCAATCGTCAATCTCCAATCCTGAATACTCAATCTTCAATCCTCAATCCTCAATCCTCAATCCTCAATCCTCATTCTTCAATCCTCAATACACAATTCTCAATCTTCAATCCTCAATCCTGAATTCTCAACACTCAATCCTCAATGGTCAGACCTCAAGCATCAATACTCAACCCTCAGTAGTCGTCCGCAATCCACAACCCTCAATCCTCAAACCTCAACCTTCAATCATCAATATTCAATCTTCAATCCTCAATCATCAATCCTCTATACTCAATCCTCAATCCTGAATGTTCAATCCACAATACCCAATCCTCAATCTTCAATCCTCAATCTTCAAACCTCAATCCTCAATCCTCAATCCTCAATCCTCAATCCTCAATCCTCATTCTTCAATCCTCAATACCAAATCCTCAATCCTCAATCCTCAATTCTCAATCCTCAATTCGCAATCCTCAGTCCTCAATCCTCAGACCTCAAGCATCAATACCCAACCCTCTGACCTCGTCCTCAATCCACAACACTTAATCCTAAATCCGCAATCTTCAATCATCAATATTCAACATTCAATCCTCAATCCTCAATCCTCAATCCTCAATCCTCAATCCTCAATCCTCAATCCTCAAACTTCAATACCGGAGCCTCAATCTTCAATCCTCAATCCTCAATCCTCAATTCTCTATCCACAATCCTCAGTCCTTAGTCCTCAAACCTCAATCCTCAACCCTCAACCCTCATCCTCAATTATCAATACTCAATCCTCAATCATCAATCCTCAATTTTCAATCCTCAATACTCAATCCTCAATCCTCAATCCTCAATCCTAAATACTCAATCCTCAATCCTCAATCCTCAATCCTCAACCCTCAATCCTCAGTCCTGAAACCTCAATCCCGAATCCTCAATCCTGAATCCGCAAACTTCAGTCCTCAGACCTCAACAATCAATTGTCAATCCTCAATCCTCAATAGAATATCCTCAATTCACAGTTTTCAATACTCAATCCCCATTCTTCAATCTTCAAATCTCAATCCACAAACGTCAATTCTCATCACTCAACCCTGAACACTCAGTCCACGGTCTTCAATCCTCAATCCTCAATCCTCAATCTTGAATCCTCAATACTCAATCTTCAATCCTGAATCCTCAACTCTCAATCCTCAACACTCAATCCTCAATCGTCAATCCTCAATCCTCAATCCTCAATTCTCAATCCTCAATACTCAATCCTCAATCCTCAACCTTCAATCCTCAATACTCATCCCTCAACACTCAGTCCTCAATCTTCAATCCCCAATCCTAAATCCTCAATCTCCAATACTCAATACTCAATCTTCAATCCTCAATCCTCAATTCTCAATCCTCAATACTCAATCCTCAATCGTCAATCCTCAATTCCCAATCGTCAATCTTCAATCCTCAATCCTCAATCTTCAATCCTCAATACTCAGTCTTCAATCCTCAATCCTCAATCCTGAACCCTCAATCCTCAATCCTCAATCCTCAATCGTCAATCTCCAATCCTGAATTGTCAATCTTCAATCCTCAATCCTCAATCCTCAATCCTCAATCCTCATTCTTCAATCCCCAATACCCAATCCTCAATCTTCAATCCTCAATCCTCAATCCTCAATCCTCAATTCTCAACACTCAATCCTCAATCCTCAGACCTCAAGCATCAATACTCAACCCTCAGTCCTCGTCCGCAATCCACAACCCTCAATCCTCAATCCTCAATCCTCAATCCTCAATCCTTAATCCCAAATCCTCAATCCTCAAACCTCAATCCTCAACCCTCAATCCTCAGTCCTGAAACATCAATTCCGAATCCTCAATCCTGAATCCTCAACCTTCAGCCCTCAGTCCTCAACAATCAGTTATCAATCCTCAATCCTCAATAGAATACCCTCAATTCACAGCTTTCAATACTCAATCCCCATTCTTCAATCATCAAATCTCAATCCACAAACATCAATACTCATCACTCAACCCTCAACACTCAGTCCTCAATCTTCAATCCTCAATCCTAAATCCTCAATTTTCAATCCTCAATACTCAATCTTCAATCCTCAATCCTTAATTCTCAATCCGTAATACTCAATCCTCAATCTTCAATCCTCAATTCCCGATCCTCAATCTTCAATCCTCAATCCTCAATCTTCAATCCTTAATCCTCAATCCTCCATCCCCAATCCTCAATCTTCAATCCTCAATACTCAATCTTCAATCTTCAATCCTCAATCCTCAATCCTCAATCCTCAAACCTCAATCATCAATCTTCAATCCTCAATACTCAATCTTCAACACTCAATCTTCAATCCTCAATCCTCAATCCTCATTCGACAATCCTCAACACCCAATCCTCAATCATCTCTCCTCAATCCTCAATCCTCAATTCTCAATCCTCAGTCCTCAATCATCAGACCTAAAGCATCAATACTCAACCCTCAGTCCTCGTCCGCAATCCACAACCCTCAATCCTCAATCCTCAATCTTCAATCATCAATATTCAATCTTCAATCCTCAATCCTCAATCCTCAATTCTCAATCCGCAATACTCAGTCCTCAATCGTCAATCCTCAACCCTGAATCCTCAACCTTCAATCCTCAATACTCAATCTTCAATACTCAATCCTCAATCCTCAATCCTCAATCCTCAATCCTCAATCCTCAATCCCAAATCCTTAATCCTCAATTCTCAATCCTCAACCCACAATCCTCAGTCCTGATACCTCAATACCGAATCCTCAATCCTGAATCCTCAATCCTCAGCCCTCAGTCCTCAACAATCAATTGTCAATCCTCAATCCTCAATAGAACATCTTCAATTCACAGTTTTCAATACTCAATCACAATTCTTCAATCTTCAAATCTCAATCCACAAACATCAATTATCATCACTCAACTCTCAACACTCAGTCCTCAATCTTCAATCGTCAATCCTAAACCCGCAATCTTCAATCCTCAATACTCAATATTCAATCCTCAACCCTCAATCCTCAATCCTCAATGCTCAATCCTCAATCGTCAATCCTCAATTCCCAATCCTCAATCTTAGTCCTCAATCCTCAATATTCAATCCTGAATCGTCAATCCTCAGTCCTCAATCCTCAATCTTCAATCCTCAATACTCAATCTTCAATTCTCAATCCTCAATCCTCAATCCTCAATCCTCAATCCTCAATCCTCAATACTCAATCTTCAACCCTCAATCTTCAATCCTCAATCCTCAATCCTCAATTCTCAATCCTCAATCCTCAATCCTCAGACCTCAAACATCAATACTCAACCCTCAGTCCTCGTCCGCAATCCAGAAACCTCAATCCTCAATCCTCAATCTTCAATCATCAATATTCAATCTTCAATCCTCAATCCACAATCCTCTATCCTCAATCCTCAATCCTGAATGTTCAATCCTCAATACCCAATCCTCAATCTTCAATCCCCAATACTCAATCCTCAATCCTCAATCCTCAATCCTCAGTCCTCAATCCTCTATTCTCAATCCTCAATCCTCAATCCTCAGACCTCAAAAATCAATACTCAACCCTCAGCCCTCGTCCGCAATCCACAACCCTCAATCCTCAATCCTCAATCTTCAATCATCAATATTCAATCTTCAATCCTCAATCCTCAATCCTCTATACTCAATCCTCAATCCTGAATGTTCAATCCTCAATACCCAATCCTCAACCTTGAATCCTCAATCCTCAATCCTCAATCCTCAAACCTCAATACTCAGTCCTGAAACCTCAATACCGAATCCTCAATCCTGAATCCTCAATCTTCAGCCCTCAGTCCTCAACAATCAATTGTCAATACTCAATCCTCAATAGAATATCCTCAATTCACAGTTTTCAATACTCAATCCCCATTCTTCAATCTTCAAATCTCAATCCACAAACATCAATTCTCATCACTGAACCCTCAACACTCAGTCCACAATCTTCAATCCTCAATCCTCAATCCTCAATCTTGAATCCTCAATACTCAATCTTCAATCCTCAATCCTCAATTCTCAATCCTCAACACTCAATCCTCAATCGTCAATCCTCAATCCCCAATCCTCAATCTTCAATCCATTAAACTCAATCCTCAACCCTCAGTCCACAATCCTCAATCTTCAATACTCAATACTCAATCTTCAATCCTCAATCCTCAATCCTCAGTCCTCAATCCTCAATCCTCAATCCTCAATCCTCAATCCTCAATCTTCTATCCTCAATACTCAATCCTCAATCCTCAATTTTCAATCCTCAATCCTCAATCCACAATCCTCAATCGTCAATCTCCAATCCTGAATACTCAATCTTCAATCATCAATCCTCAATCCTCAATCCTCAATCCTCATTCTTCAATCCTCAATACACAATTCTCAATCTTCAATCCTCAATCCTGAATTCTCAACACTCAATCCTCAATCGTCAGACCTCAAGCATCAATACTCAACCCTCAGTAGTCGTCCGCAATCCACAACCCTCAATCCTCAAACCTCAACCTTCAATCATCAATATTCAATCTTCAATCCTCAATCATCAATCCTCTATACTCAATCCTCAATCCTGAATGTTCAATCCACAATACCCAATCCTCAATCTTCAATCCTCAATCTTCAATCCTCAATCCTCAATCCTCAATTCTCAATCCTCAATCCTCAATCCTCATTCTTCAATCCTCAATACCAAATCCTCAATCCTCAATCCTCAATTCTCAATCCTCAATTCGCAATCCTCAGTCCTCAATCCTCAGTCCTCAAGCACCAATACCCAACCCTCTGACCTCGTCCTCAATCCACAACCCTTAATCCTAAATCCGCAATCTTCAACCATCAATATTCAACATTCAATCCTCAATCCTCAATCCTCAATCCTCAATCCTCAATCCTCAATCCTCAAACCTCAATACCGGAGCCTCAATCTTCAATCCTCAATCCTCAATCCTCAATTCTCTATCCTCAATCCTCAGTCCTTAGTCCTCAAACCTCAATCCTCAACCCTCAACCCTCATCCTCAATTATCAATCCTCAATCCTCAATCATCAATCCTCAATTTTCAATCCTCAATACTCAATCCTCAATCCTCAATCCTCAATCCTAAATACTCAATCCTCAATCCTCAATCCTCAATCCTCAACCCTCAATCCTCAGTCCTGAAACCTCAATCCCGAATCCTCAATCCTGAATCCGCAAACTTCAGTCCTCAGACCTCAACAATCAATTGTCAATCCTCAATCCTCAGTAGAATATCCTCAATTCACAGTTTTCAATACTCAATCCCCATCCTTCAATCTTCAAATCTCAATCCACAAACGTCAATTCTCATCACTCAACCCGCAACACTCAGTCCACGGTCTTCAATCCTCAATCCTCAATCCTCAATCTTGAATCCTCAATACTCAATCTTCAATCGTGAATCCTCAACTCTCAATCCTCAACACTCAATCCTCAATCGTCAATCCTCAATCCCCAATCCTCAATCTTCTAACCTCTATCCTCAATCCTCAATCGTCAATACTCAATCCTCAATCTTCAATACTCAATACTCAATCTTCAATCCTCAATCCTCAATCCTCAGTCCTCAGTCCTCAATCCTCAATCCTCGATCCTCAATCTTCTATCCTCAATACTCAATCCGCAATCCTCAATCCTCAATCCTCAATCCTCAATCCTAATTCGTCACTCCTTGAAGCCCAGTCCTTAATCTTCAATCCTCAATCCTCAATCCTCAATTCTCAATCCTCAATACTCAATCCTCAATCCTCAACCTTCAATCGTCAATACCCAACCTTCAATACTCAATCCTCAATCCTCAATCCTCAATCCTCAATCCTCAATCCTCAATACCAAATCCTCAATCCTCAATCCTCAATCCTCAACCCTCAATCCTCAGTCCTGAAACATCAATTCCAAATCCTCAATCTTGAATCCTCAACCTTCAGCCCTCAGTCCTCAACAATCAGTTGTCAATCCTCAATCCTCAATAGAATATCCTCAATTCACAGCTTTCAATACTCAATCCCCATTCTTCAATCATCAACTCTCAATCCAGAAACATCAATTCTCATCACTCAACCCTCAACACTCAGTCCTCAATCTTCAATCCCCAATCCTAAATCCTCAATCTTCAATCCTCAATACTCAATCCCCATTCTTCAATCATCAACTCTCAATCCAGAAACATCAATTCTCATCACTCAACCCTCAACACTCAGTCCTCAATCTTCAATCCCCAATCCTAAATCCTCAATCTTCAATCCTCAATACTCAATCCTCAATCCTCAATCCTCAATCCTCAATGCTCAATCTTCAATCCTCAATACTCAATCTTCAATCGTCAATCCTCAATCCTCAATCCTCAATCCTCAATCCTCAATCCTCAATCATCAATCTTCAATCCTCAATACTCAATCTTCAACCCTCAATCTTCAATCCTCAATCCTCTATCCTCATTCTTCAATCCTCAACACCCAATCCTCAATCTTCAATCCTCAATCCTCAATCCTCAATTCTCAATCCTCAATCCTCAATCCTCAGACCTCAAACATCAATACTCAACCCTCAGTCCTCGTCCGCAATCCACAAACCTCAATCCTCAATCCTCAATCTTCAATCAGCAATATTCAATCTTCAATCCTCAATCCTCAATCCTCTATCCTCAATCCTCGATCCTGAATGTTCAATCCTCAATACCCAATCCTCAATCTTCAATCCTCAGTACTCAATCCTCAATCCTCCATCCTCAATCCTCAGTCCTCAATCCTCAATTCTCAATCCTCAATCCTCAATCCTCAGACCTCAAACATCAATACTCAACCCTCAGCCCTCGTCCGCAATCCACAACCCTCAATCCTCAATCCTCAAACTTCAATCATCAATCCTCAATCCTCAATCCTCAATTCTGAATCCTCAATCCTCAATCCTCAATCCTCAATCTTCAATCCTTAATCCTCAATCCTCAATTCTCAATCCTCAATCCTCAATCGTCAATCCTCAATTCCCAATCCTCAATCTTCAATCGTCAATCCTCAATCTTCAATCCTTAATCCTCAATCCTCAATCCCCAATCCTTAATCTACAATACTCAATCTTCAATCCTCAATCCTCAATCCTCAGTCCTCAATCCTCAATCCTCATTCTTCAATACTCAACACCCAATCCTCAATCTTCAATCCTCAATCCTCAATCCTCAATTCTCAATCCTCAGTCCTCAATCCTCAGACCTCAAGCATCAATACTCAACCCTCAGTCCTCGTCCGCAATCCACAACCCTCAATCCTCAATCCTCAATCTTCAATCATCAATATTCTATCTTCAATCCTCAATCCTCAATCCTCAATTCTCAATCCGCAATACTCAATCCTCAATCGTCAATCCTCAACCCTGAATCCTCAACCTTCAATCCTCAATACTCAATCTTCAATACTCAATCCTCAATCCTCAATCCTCAATCCTCAATCCTCAATCCTCAATCCCAAATCCTTAATCCTCAATCCTCAATCCTCAACCCACAATCCTCAGTCCTGATACCTCAATACCGAATCCTCAATCCTGAATCCTCAATCCTCAGCCCTCAGTCCTCAACAATCAATTGTCAATCCTCAATCCTCAATAGAATATCTTCAATTCACAGTTTTCAATACTCAATCCCCATTCTTCAATCTTCAAATCTCAATCCACAAACATCAATTATCATCACTCAACTCTCAACACTCAGTCCTCAATCTTCAATCGTCAATCCTAAATCCGCAATCTTCAATCCTCAATACTCAATATTCAATCCTCAACCCTCAATCCTCAATCCTCAATGCTCAATCCTCAATCGTCAATCCTCAATTCCCAATCCTCAATATTCAATCCTGAATCGTCAATCCTCAATCCTCAATCCTCAATTTCCAATCCTCAATACTCAATCTTCAATCCTCAATCCTCAATCCTCAATCCTCAATCCTCAATCCTCAATCCTCAATCCTCAATCTTCAATCCTCAATACTCAATCTTCAACCCTCAATCTTCAATCCTCAATCCTCTATCCTCATTCTTCAATCCTCAACACCCAATCCTCAATCTTCAATCCTCAATCCTCAATCCTCAATTCTCAATCCTCAATCCTCAATCCTCAATCCTCAATCCTCAATCCTCAAACCTCAATACTCAGTCCTGAAACCTCAATACCGAATCCTCAATCCTGAATCCTCAATCTTCAGCCGTCAGTCCTCAACAATCAATTGTCAATCCTCAATCCTCAATAGAATATCCTCAATTCACAGTTTTCAATACTCAATCCCCATTCTTCAATCTTCAAATCTCAATCCACAAACATCAATTCTCTTCACTCAACCCTCAACACTCAGTCCTCAATCTTCAATCCTCAATCCTCAATCTTCAATACTCAATCCTCAATCCTCAATCCTCAATCCTCAATCCTCAATCCCAAGTCCTTAATCCTCAATCCTCAATCCTCAACCCACAATCCACAGTCCTGATACCTCAATACCGAATCCTCAATCCTGAATCCTCAATCCTCAGACCTCAGTCCTCAACAATCAATTGTCAATCCTCAATCCTCAATAGAATATCTTCAATTCACAGTTTTCAATACTCAATCCCCATTCTTCAATCTTCAAATCTCAATCCACAAACATCAATTATCATCACTCAACCCTCAACACTCAGTCCTCAATCTTCAATCGTCAATCCTAAATCCGCAATCTTCAATCGTCAATACTCAACATTCAATCCTCAACCCTCAATCCTCAATCCTCAATGCTCAATCCTCAATCGTCAGTCCTCAATTCCCAATCCTCAATCTTCAATCCTCAATCCTCAATATTCAATCCTGAATCGTCAATCCTCAATCCTCAATGCTCAATCTTCAATCCTCAATACTCAATCTTCAATCGTCAATCCTCAATCCTCAATCCTCAATCCTCAATCCTCAATCCTCAATCATCAATCTTCAATCCCCAATACTCAATCTTGAACCCTCAACCTTCAATCCTCAAACCTCTATCCTCATTCTTCAATCCTCAACACCCAATCCTCAATCTTCAATCCTCAATCCTCAATCCTCAATTCTCAATCCTCAATCCTCAATCCTCAGACCTCAAACATCAATACTCAACCCTCAGTCCTCGTCCGCAATCCACAAACCTCAATCCTCAATCCTCAATCTTCAATCATCAATATTCAATCTTCAATCCTCAATCCTCAATCCTCTATCCTCAATCCTCGATCCTTAATGTTCAATCCTCAATACCCAATCCTCAATCTTCAATCCTCAGTACTCAATCCTCAATCCTCAATCCTCAATCCTCAGTCCTCAATCCTCAATTCTCAATCCTCAATCCTCAATCCTCAGACCTCAAACATCAATACTCAACCCTCAGCCCTCGTCCGCAATCCACAACCCTCAATCCTCAATCCTCAAACTTCAATCATCAATCCTCAATCCTCAATCCTCAATTCTCAATCCTCAATCCTCAATCCTCAATCCTCAATCTTCAATCCTTAATCCTCAATCCTCAATTCTCAATCCTCAATCCTCAATCGTCAATCCTCAATTCCCAATCCTCAATCTTCAATCCTCAATCCTCAATCTTCAATCCTTAATCCTCAATCCTCAATCCCCAATCCTCAATCTACAATACTCAATCTTCAATCCTCAATCCTCAATCCTCAGTCCTCAATCCTCAATCCCCATTCTTCAATACTCAACACCCAATCCTCAATCTTCAATCCTCAATCCTCAATCCTCAATTCTCAATCCTCAGTCCTCAATCCTCAGACCTCAAGCATCAATACTCAACCCTCAGTCCTCGTCCGCAATCCACAACCCTCAATCCTCAATCCTCAATCTTCAATCATCAATATTCAATCTTCAATCCTCAATCCTCAATCCTCAATCCTCAATCCGCAATACTCAATCCTCAATCGTCAATCCTCAACCCTGAATCCTCAACCTTCAATCCTCAATACTCAATCTTCAATCTTCAATACTCAATCCTCAATCCTCAATCCACAATCCTCAATCGTCAATCTCCAATCCTGAATACTCAATCTTCAATCATCAATCCTCAATCCTCAATCCTCAATCCTCATTCTTCAATCCTCAATACACAATTCTCAATCTTCAATCCTCAATCCTGAATTCTCAACACTCAATCCTCAATCGTCAGACCTCAAGCATCAATACTCAACCCTCAGTAGTCGTCCGCAATCCACAACCCTCAATCCTCAAACCTCAACCTTCAATCATCAATATTCAATCTTCAATCCTCAATCATCAATCCTCTATACTCAATCCTCAATCCTGAATGTTCAATCCACAATACCCAATCCTCAATCTTCAATCCTCAATCTTCAATCCTCAATCCTCAATCCTCAATTCTCAATCCTCAATCCTCAATCCTCATTCTTCAATCCTCAATACCAAATCCTCAATCCTCAATCCTCAATTCTCAATCCTCAATTCGCAATCCTCAGTCCTCAATCCTCAGTCCTCAAGCACCAATACCCAACCCTCTGACCTCGTCCTCAATCCACAACCCTTAATCCTAAATCCGCAATCTTCAATCATCAATATTCAACATTCAATCCTCAATCCTCAATCCTCAATCCTCAATCCTCAATCCTCAATCCTCAAACCTCAATACCGGAGCCTCAATCTTCAATCCTCAATCCTCAATCCTCAATTCTCTATCCTCAATCCTCAGTCCTTAGTCCTCAAACCTCAATCCTCAACCCTCAACCCTCATCCTCAATTATCAATCCTCAATCCTCAATCATCAATCCTCAATTTTCAATCCTCAATACTCAATCCTCAATCCTCAATCCTCAATCCTAAATACTCAATCCTCAATCCTCAATCCTCAATCCTCAACCCTCAATCCTCAGTCCTGAAACCTCAATCCCGAATCCTCAATCCTGAATCCGCAAACTTCAGTCCTCAGACCTCAACAATCAATTGTCAATCCTCAATCCTCAGTAGAATATCCTCAATTCACAGTTTTCAATACTCAATCCCCATCCTTCAATCTTCAAATCTCAATCCACAAACGTCAATTCTCATCACTCAACCCGCAACACTCAGTCCACGGTCTTCAATCCTCAATCCTCAATCCTCAATCTTGAATCCTCAATACTCAATCTTCAATCGTGAATCCTCAACTCTCAATCCTCAACACTCAATCCTCAATCGTCAATCCTCAATCCCCAATCCTCAATCTTCTAACCTCTATCCTCAATCCTCAATCGTCAATACTCAATCCTCAATCTTCAATACTCAATACTCAATCTTCAATCCTCAATCCTCAATCCTCAGTCCTCAGTCCTCAATCCTCAATCCTCAATCCTCAATCTTCTATCCTCAATACTCAATCCGCAATCCTCAATCCTCAATCCTCAATCCTCAATCCTAATTCGTCACTCCTTGAAGCCCAGTCCTTAATCTTCAATCCTCAATCCTCAATCCTCAATTCTCAATCCTCAATACTCAATCCTCAATCCTCAACCTTCAATCGTCAATACCCAACCTTCAATACTCAATCCTCAATCCTCAATCCTCAATCCTCAATCCTCAATCCTCAATACCAAATCCTCAATCCTCAATCCTCAATCCTCAACCCTCAATCCTCAGTCCTGAAACATCAATTCCAAATCCTCAATCTTGAATCCTCAACCTTCAGCCCTCAGTCCTCAACAATCAGTTGTCAATCCTCAATCCTCAATAGAATATCCTCAATTCACAGCTTTCAATACTCAATCCCCATTCTTCAATCATCAACTCTCAATCCAGAAACATCAATTCTCATCACTCAACCCTCAACACTCAGTCCTCAATCTTCAATCCCCAATCCTAAATCCTCAATCTTCAATCCTCAATACTCAATCCTCAATCCTCAATCCTCAATCCTCAATGCTCAATCTTCAATCCTCAATACTCAATCTTCAATCGTCAATCCTCAATCCTCAATCCTCAATCCTCAATCCTCAATCCTCAATCATCAATCTTCAATCCTCAATACTCAATCTTCAACCCTCAATCTTCAATCCTCAATCCTCTATCCTCATTCTTCAATCCTCAACACCCAATCCTCAATCTTCAATCCTCAATCCTCAATCCTCAATTCTCAATCCTCAATCCTCAATCCTCAGACCTCAAACATCAATACTCAACCCTCAGTCCTCGTCCGCAATCCACAAACCTCAATCCTCAATCCTCAATCTTCAATCAGCAATATTCAATCTTCAATCCTCAATCCTCAATCCTCTATCCTCAATCCTCGATCCTGAATGTTCAATCCTCAATACCCAATCCTCAATCTTCAATCCTCAGTACTCAATCCTCAATCCTCCATCCTCAATCCTCAGTCCTCAATCCTCAATTCTCAATCCTCAATCCTCAATCCTCAGACCTCAAACATCAATACTCAACCCTCAGCCCTCGTCCGCAATCCACAACCCTCAATCCTCAATCCTCAAACTTCAATCATCAATCCTCAATCCTCAATCCTCAATTCTGAATCCTCAATCCTCAATCCTCAATCCTCAATCTTCAATCCTTAATCCTCAATCCTCAATTCTCAATCCTCAATCCTCAATCGTCAATCCTCAATTCCCAATCCTCAATCTTCAATCGTCAATCCTCAATCTTCAATCCTTAATCCTCAATCCTCAATCCCCAATCCTTAATCTACAATACTCAATCTTCAATCCTCAATCCTCAATCCTCAGTCCTCAATCCTCAATCCTCATTCTTCAATACTCAACACCCAATCCTCAATCTTCAATCCTCAATCCTCAATCCTCAATTCTCAATCCTCAGTCCTCAATCCTCAGACCTCAAGCATCAATACTCAACCCTCAGTCCTCGTCCGCAATCCACAACCCTCAATCCTCAATCCTCAATCTTCAATCATCAATATTCTATCTTCAATCCTCAATCCTCAATCCTCAATTCTCAATCCGCAATACTCAATCCTCAATCGTCAATCCTCAACCCTGAATCCTCAACCTTCAATCCTCAATACTCAATCTTCAATACTCAATCCTCAATCCTCAATCCTCAATCCTCAATCCTCAATCCTCAATCCCAAATCCTTAATCCTCAATCCTCAATCCTCAACCCACAATCCTCAGTCCTGATACCTCAATACCGAATCCTCAATCCTGAATCCTCAATCCTCAGCCCTCAGTCCTCAACAATCAATTGTCAATCCTCAATCCTCAATAGAATATCTTCAATTCACAGTTTTCAATACTCAATCCCCATTCTTCAATCTTCAAATCTCAATCCACAAACATCAATTATCATCACTCAACTCTCAACACTCAGTCCTCAATCTTCAATCGTCAATCCTAAATCCGCAATCTTCAATCCTCAATACTCAATATTCAATCCTCAACCCTCAATCCTCAATCCTCAATGCTCAATCCTCAATCGTCAATCCTCAATTCCCAATCCTCAATATTCAATCCTGAATCGTCAATCCTCAATCCTCAATCCTCAATCTCCAATCCTCAATACTCAATCTTCAATCCTCAATCCTCAATCCTCAATCCTCAATCCTCAATCCTCAATCCTCAATCCTCAATCTTCAATCCTCAATACTCAATCTTCAACCCTCAATCTTCAATCCTCAATCCTCTATCCTCATTCTTCAATCCTCAACACCCAATCCTCAATCTTCAATCCTCAATCCTCAATCCTCAATTCTCAATCCTCAATCCTCAATCCTCAATCCTCAATCCTCAATCCTCAAACCTCAATACTCAGTCCTGAAACCTCAATACCGAATCCTCAATCCTGAATCCTCAATCTTCAGCCGTCAGTCCTCAACAATCAATTGTCAATCCTCAATCCTCAATAGAATATCCTCAATTCACAGTTTTCAATACTCAATCCCCATTCTTCAATCTTCAAATCTCAATCCACAAACATCAATTCTCTTCACTCAACCCTCAACACTCAGTCCTCAATCTTCAATCCTCAATCCTCAATCTTCAATACTCAATCCTCAATCCTCAATCCTCAATCCTCAATCCTCAATCCCAAGTCCTTAATCCTCAATCCTCAATCCTCAACCCACAATCCACAGTCCTGATACCTCAATACCGAATCCTCAATCCTGAATCCTCAATCCTCAGACCTCAGTCCTCAACAATCAATTGTCAATCCTCAACCCTCAATAGAATATCTTCAATTCGCAGTTTTCAATACTCAATCCCCATTCTTCAATCTTCAAATCTCAATCCACAAACATCAATTATCATCACTCAACCCTCAACACTCAGTCCTCAATCGTCAATCGTCAATCCTAAATCCGCAATCTTCAATCGTCAATACTCAACATTCAATCGTCAACCCTCAATCCTCAATCCTCAATGCTCAATCCTCAATCGTCAGTCCCCAATTCCCAATCCTCAATCTTCAATCCTCAATCCTGAATATTCAATCCTGAATCGTCAATCCTCAATCCTCAATGCTCAATCTTCAATCCTCAATACTCAATCTTCAACCGTCAATCCTCAATCCTCAATCCTCAATCCTCAATCCGCAATCCTCAATCATCAATCTTCAATCCTCAATACTCAATCTTCAACCCTCAATCTTCAATCCTCAAACCTCTATCCTCATTCTTCAATCCTCAACACCCAATCCTCAATCTTCAATCCTCAATCCTCAATCCTCAATTCTCAATCCTCAATCCTCAATCCTCAGACCTCAAACATCAATACTCAACCCTCAGTCCTCGTCCGCAATCCACAAACCTCAATCCTCAATCCTCAATCTTCAATCATCAATATTCAATCTTCAATCCTCAATCCTCAATCCTCTATCCTCAATCCTCGATCCTGAATGTTCAATCCTCAATACCCAATCCTCAATCTTCAATCCTCAGTACTCAATCCTCAATCCTCAATCCTCAATCCTCAGTCCTCAATCCTCAATTCTCAATCCTCAATCCTCAATCCTCAGACCTCAAACATCAATACTCAACCCTCAGCCCTCGTCCGCAATCCACAACCCTCAATCCTCAATCCTCAAACTTCAATCATCAATCCTCAATCCTCAATCCTCAATTCTCAATCCTCAATCCTCAATCCTCAATCCTCAATCTTCAATCCTTAATCCTCAATCCTCAATTCTCAATCCTCAATCCTCAATCGTCAATCCTCAATTCCCAATCCTCAATCTTCAATCCTCAATCTTCAATCTTCAATCCTTAATCCTCAATCCTCAATCCCCAATCCTCAATCTACAATACTCAATCTTCAATCCTCAATCCTCAATCCTCAGTCCTCAATCCTCAATCCTCATTCTTCAATACTCAACACCCAATCCTCAATCTTCAATCCTCAATCCTCAATCCTCAATTCTCAATCCTCAGTCCTCAATCCTCAGACCTCAAGCATCAATACTCAACCCTCAGTCCTCGTCCGTAATCCACAACCCTCAATCCTCAATCCTCAATCTTCAATCATCAATATTCAATCTTCAATCCTCAATCCTCAATCCTCAATTCTCAATCCGCAATACTCAATCCTCAATCGTCAATCCTCAACCCTGAATCCTCAACCTTCAATCCTCAATACTCAATCTTCAATACTCAATCCTCAATCCTCAATCCTCAATCCTCAATCCTCAATCCTCAATCCCAAATCCTTAATCCTCAATCCTCAATCTTCAACCCACAATCCTCAGTCCTGATACCTCAATACCGAATCCTCAATCCTGAATCCTCAATCCTCAGCCCTCAGTCCTCAACAATCAATTGTCCATCCTCAATCCTCAATAGAATATCTTCAATTCACAGTTGTCAATACTCAATCCCCATTCTTCAATCTTCAAATCTCAATCCACAAACATCAATTATCATCACTCAACTCTCAACAGTCAGTCCTCAATCTTCAATCGTCAATCCTAAATCCGCAATCTTCAATCCTCAATACTCAATATTCAATCCTCAACCCTCAATCCTCAATCCTCAATGCTCAATCCTCAATCGTCAATCCTCAATTCCCAATCCTCAATCTTAGTCCTCAATCCTGAATCATCAATCCTCAATCCTCAATCCTCAATCTTCAATCCTCAATACTCAATCTTCAATCCTCAGTCCTCAATCCTCAATCCTCAATCCTCAATCCCAAGTCCTTAATCCTCAATCCTCAATCCTCAACCCACAATCCACAGTCCTGATACCTCAATACCGAATCCTCAATCCTGAATCCTCAATCCTCAGACCTCAGTCCTCAACAATCAATTGTCAATCCTCAATCCTCAATAGAATATCTTCAATTCACAGTTTTCAATACTCAATCCCCATTCTTCAATCTTCAAATCTCAATCCACAAACATCAATTATCATCACTCAACCCTCAACACTCAGTCCTCAATCTTCAATCGTCAATCCTAAATCCGCAATCTTCAATCGTCAATACTCAACATTCAATCCTCAACCCTCAATCCTCAATCCTCAATGCTCAATCCTCAATCGTCAGTCCTCAATTCCCAATCCTCAATCTTCAATCCTCAATCCTCAATATTCAATCCTGAATCGTCAATCCTCAATCCTCAATGCTCAATCTTCAATCCTCAATACTCAATCTTCAATCGTCAATCCTCAATCCTCAATCCTCAATCCTCAATCCTCAATCCTCAATCATCAATCTTCAATCCCCAATACTCAATCTTGAACCCTCAACCTTCAATCCTCAAACCTCTATCCTCATTCTTCAATCCTCAACACCCAATCCTCAATCTTCAATCCTCAATCCTCAATCCTCAATTCTCAATCCTCAATCCTCAATCCTCAGACCTCAAACATCAATACTCAACCCTCAGTCCTCGTCCGCAATCCACAAACCTCAATCCTCAATCCTCAATCTTCAATCATCAATATTCAATCTTCAATCCTCAATCCTCAATCCTCTATCCTCAATCCTCGATCCTTAATGTTCAATCCTCAATACCCAATCCTCAATCTTCAATCCTCAGTACTCAATCCTCAATCCTCAATCCTCAATCCTCAGTCCTCAATCCTCAATTCTCAATCCTCAATCCTCAATCCTCAGACCTCAAACATCAATACTCAACCCTCAGCCCTCGTCCGCAATCCACAACCCTCAATCCTCAATCCTCAAACTTCAATCATCAATCCTCAATCCTCAATCCTCAATTCTCAATCCTCAATCCTCAATCCTCAATCCTCAATCTTCAATCCTTAATCCTCAATCCTCAATTCTCAATCCTCAATCCTCAATCGTCAATCCTCAATTCCCAATCCTCAATCTTCAATCCTCAATCCTCAATCTTCAATCCTTAATCCTCAATCCTCAATCCCCAATCCTCAATCTACAATACTCAATCTTCAATCCTCAATCCTCAATCCTCAGTCCTCAATCCTCAATCCCCATTCTTCAATACTCAACACCCAATCCTCAATCTTCAATCCTCAATCCTCAATCCTCAATTCTCAATCCTCAGTCCTCAATCCTCAGACCTCAAGCATCAATACTCAACCCTCAGTCCTCGTCCGCAATCCACAACCCTCAATCCTCAATCCTCAATCTTCAATCATCAATATTCAATCTTCAATCCTCAATCCTCAATCCTCAATCCTCAATCCGCAATACTCAATCCTCAATCGTCAATCCTCAACCCTGAATCCTCAACCTTCAATCCTCAATACTCAATCTTCAATCTTCAATACTCAATCCTCAATCCTCAATCCTCAATCCTCAATCCTCAATCCTCAATCCCAAGTCCTTAATCCTCAATCCTCAATCCTCAACCCACAATCCACAGTCCTGATACCTCAATACCGAATCCTCAATCCTGAATCCTCAATCCTCAGGCCTCAGTCCTCAACAATCAATTGTCAATCCTCAATCCTCAATTGAATATATTCAATTCACAGTTTTCAGTACTCAATCCCCATTCTTCAATCTTCAAATCTCAATCCACAAACATCAATTATCATCACTCAACCCTCAACACTCAGTCCTCAATCTTCAATCGTCAATCCTAAATCCGCAATCTTGAATCGTCAATACTCAATCCTCAATCATCAATCTTCAATCCTCAATACTCAATCTTCAACCCTCAATCTTCAATCCTCAAACCTCTATCCTCATTCTTCAATCTTCAACACCCAATCCTCAATCTTCAATCCTCAATCCTCAATCCTCAATTCTCAATCCTCAATCCTCAATCCTCAGACCTCAAACATCAATACTCAACCCTCAGTCCTCGTCCGCAATCCACAAGCCTCAATCCTCAATCCTCAATCTTCAATCATCAATATTCAATCTTCAATCCTCAATCCTCAATCCTCTATCCTCAATCCTCGATCCTGAATGTTCAATCCTCAATACCCAATCCTCAATCTTCAATCCTCAGTACTCAATCCTCAATCCTCAATCCTCAATCCTCAGTCCTCAATCCTCAATTCTCAATCCTCAATCCTCAATCCTCAGACCTCAAACATCAATACTCAACCCTCAGCCCTCGTCCGCAATCCACAACCCTCAATCCTCAATCCTCAAACTTCAATCATCAATTCTCAATCCTCAATCCTCAATTCTCAATCCTCAGTCCTCAATCCTCAGACCTCAAGCATCAATACTCAACCCTCAGTCCTCGTCCGCAATCCACAACCCTCAATCCTCAATCCTCAATCTTCAATCATCAATATTCAATCCTGAATCGTCAATCCTCAATCCTCAATCCTCAATCTTCAATCCTCAATACTCAATCTTCAATCCTCAATCCTCAATCCTCAATCCTCAATCCTCAATCCTCAATCCTCAATCCTCAATCCTCAATCTTCAATCCTCAATACTCAATCTTCAACCCTCAATCTTCAATCCTCAATCCTCTATCCTCATTCTTCAATCCTCAACACCCAATCCTCAATCTTCAATCCTCAATCCTCAATCCTCAATTCTCAATCCTCAATCCTCAATCCTCAGACCTCAAACATCAATACTCAACCCTCAGTCCTCGTTCGCAATCCACAAACCTCAATCCTCAATCCTCAATCTTCAATCATCAATATTCAATCTTCAATCCTCAATCCACAATCCTCTATCCTCAATCCTCAATCCTGAATGTTCAATCCTCAATACCCAATCCTCAATCTTCAATCCCCAATACTCAATCCTCAATCCTCAATCCTCAATCCTCAGTCCTCAATCCTCAATTCTCAATCCTCAATCCTCAATCCTCAGACCTCAAAAATCAATACTCAACCCTCAGCCCTCGTCCGCAATCAACAACCCTTAATCCTCAATCCTCAATCTTCAATCATCAATATTCAATCTTCAATCCTCAATCCTCAATCCTCTATCCTCAATCCTCAATCCTGAATGTTCAATCCTCAATACCCAATCCTCAACCTTCAATCCCCAATCCTCAATCCTCAATCCTCAAACCTCAATACTCAGTCCTGAAACCTCAATACCGAATCCTCAATCCTGAATCCTCAATCTTCAGCCCTCAGTCCTCAACAATCAATTGTCAATCCTCAATCCTCAACAGAATATCCTCAATTCACAGTTTTCAATACTCAATCCCCATTCTTCAATCTTCAAATCTCAATCCACAAACATCAATTCTCATCACTCAACCCTCAACACTCAGTCCACGGTCTTCAATCCTCAATCCTCAATCCTCAATCTTGAATCCTCAATACTCAATCTTCAATCGTGAATCCTCAACTCTCAATCCTCAACACTCAATCCTCAATCGTCAATCCTCAATACCCAATCCTCAATCTTCTATCCTCTATCCTCAATCCTCAATCGTCAATACTCAATCCTCAATCTTCAATACTCAATACTCAATCTTCAATCCTCAATCCTCAATCCTCAGTCCTCAGTCCTCAATCCTCAATCCTCAATCCTCAATCTTCTATCCTCAATACTCAATCCGCAATCCTCAATCCTCAATCCTCAATCCTCAATCCTAATTCGTCACTCCTTGAAGCCCAGTCCTTAATCTTCAATCCTCAATCCTCAATCCTCAATTCTCAATCCTCAATACTCAATCCTCAATCCTCAACCTTCAATCGTCAATACTCAACCTTCAATACTCAATCCTCAATCCTCAATCCTCTATCCTCAACCCTCAATCCTCAGTCCTGAAACATCAATTCCAAATCCTCAATATTGAATCCTCAACCTTCAGCCCTCAGTCCTCAACAATCAGTTGTCAATCCTCAATCCTCAATAGAATATCCTCAATTCACAGCTTTCAATACTCAATCCCCATTCTTCAATCATCAAATCTCAATCCACAAACATCAATTCTCATCACTCAACCCTCAACACTCAGTCCTCAATCTTCAATCCCCAATCCTAAATCCTGAATCTTCAATCCTCAATACTCAATCTCCAATC
The DNA here is from genome assembly GCF_051401765.1 of Calliopsis andreniformis. Classification (NCBI taxonomy): domain Eukaryota; kingdom Metazoa; phylum Arthropoda; class Insecta; order Hymenoptera; family Andrenidae; genus Calliopsis; species Calliopsis andreniformis. The sequence goes on along the minus strand of NW_027480520.1, from coordinate 1,360,386 downwards.
CTCAATCCTCAATTCTCAATACTCAATACTCAATCCTCAATCCTCAATCCTCAATCTTCTATCCTCAATACTCAATCTGCAATCCTCAATCCTCAATCCTCAATCCTCAATCCTAATTCGTCACTCCTCGAAACCCAGTCCTCAATCTTCAATCCTCAATCCTAAATCCTCAATTCTCAATCCTCAATCCTCAATCCTCAATTTTCAATCCTCAATACTCAATCTGCAATACTCAATCCTCAATCCTCAATCCTCAATCCTCAATCCTCAATCCTCAATCCCAAATCCTCAATCCTCAATCCTCAACCCTCAACCCTCAATCCTCAGTCCTGGAACATCAATACCGAATCTTCAATACTGAATCCTCAATCTTCAGACCTCAGTCCTCAACAATCAATTGTCAATTCTCAATCCTCAATAGAATATCCTCAATTCACAGTTTTCAATACTCAATCCCCATTCTTCAAACTTCAAATCTCAATACACAAACATCAATTCTCTTCACTCAACCCTCAACACTCAGTCCTCAATCTTCAATCCTCAATCCTAAATCCTCAATCTTCAATTCTCAATACTCAACCTTCAATCCTCAATCCTCAATTCTCAATCCTCAATACTCAATCCGCAGTCGTCAATCCTCAATTCCCAATCCTCAATCTTCAATCCTCAATCCTCAATCTTCAATCCTTAATCCTCAATCCTCAATCCCCAATCCTCAATCTTCAATCCTCAATACTCAATCTTCAATCCTCAATCCTCAATCCTCAATCCTCAATCCTCAATCCTCAATCCTCAATCTTCAATCCTCGATACTCAATCTTCAACCCTCAATCTTCAATCCTCAATCCTCAATTCTCATTCTTCAATCCTCAATACCCAATCCTCATTCTTCAATCCTCAAACCTCAATCCTCAATTCTCAATCCTCAATCCTCAATCCTCAGACCTCAAACATCAATACTCAACCCTCAGTCCTCGTCCGCAATCGACAACGCTCATTCGTCAATCCTCAATCTTCAATCATCAATATTCAACCTTCAATCATCAATACTCAATCCTCTATCCTCAATCCTCAATCCTGAATGTTCAATCCTCAATACCCAATCCTCAATCTTCAATCCTCAATACTCAATCCTCAATCCTCAATCCTCAATCCTCAATCCTCAATTCTCAATCCTCAATCCTGAATCCTCAGACCTCAAATATCAATACTCAACCCTCAGTCCTCGTCCGCAATCCACAACCCTCAATCCTCAATCCTCAATCTTCAATCATCAATATTCAATCTTCAAACCTCAATCCTCAATCCTCTATCCTCAATCCTCAATCCTGAATGTTCAATCCTCAATACAGAATCCTCAATCTTCAATCCTCAATCTTCAATCATCAATATTCAATCTTCAATCCTCAATCCTCAATCCTCAATTCTCAATCCGCAATACTCAATCCTCAATCGTCAATCCTCAACCCTGAATCCTCAACCTTCAATCCTCAATACTCAATCTTCAATACTCAATCCTCAATCCTCAATCCTCAATCCTCAATCCTCAATCCTCAATCCCAAATCCTTAATCCTCAATCCTCAATCCTCAACCCACAATCCTCAGTCCTGATACCTCAATACCGAATCCTCAATCCTGAATCCTCAATCCTCAGCCCTCAGTCCTCAACAATCAATTGTCAATCCTCAATCCTCAATAGAATATCTTCAATTCACAGTTTTCAATACTCAATCCCCATTCTTCAATCTTCAAATCTCAATCCACAAACATCAATTATCATCACTCAACTCTCAACAGTCAGTCCTCAATCTTCAATCGTCAATCCTAAATCCGCAATCTTCAATCCTCAATACTCAATATTCAATCCTCAACCCTCAATCCTCAATCCTCAATGCTCAATCCTCAATCGTCAATCCTCAATTCCCAATCCTCAATCTTAGTCCTCAATCCTGAATCATCAATCCTCAATCCTCAATCCTCAATCTTCAATCCTCAATACTCAATCTTCAATCCTCAGTCCTCAATCCTCAATCCTCAATCCTCAATCCCAAGTCCTTAATCCTCAATCCTCAATCCTCAACCCACAATCCACAGTCCTGATACCTCAATACCGAATCCTCAATCCTGAATCCTCAATCCTCAGACCTCAGTCCTCAACAATCAATTGTCAATCCTCAATCCTCAATAGAATATCTTCAATTCACAGTTTTCAATACTCAATCCCCATTCTTCAATCTTCAAATCTCAATCCACAAACATCAATTATCATCACTCAACCCTCAACACTCAGTCCTCAATCTTCAATCGTCAATCCTAAATCCGCAATCTTCAATCGTCAATACTCAACATTCAATCCTCAACCCTCAATCCTCAATCCTCAATGCTCAATCCTCAATCGTCAGTCCTCAATTCCCAATCCTCAATCTTCAATCCTCAATCCTCAATATTCAATCCTGAATCGTCAATCCTCAATCCTCAATGCTCAATCTTCAATCCTCAATACTCAATCTTCAATCGTCAATCCTCAATCCTCAATCCTCAATCCTCAATCCTCAATCCTCAATCATAAATCTTCAATCCCCAATACTCAATCTTCAACCCTCAACCTTCAATCCTCAAACCTCTATCCTCATTCTTCAATCCTCAACACCCAATCCTCAATCTTCAATCCTCAATCCTCAATCCTCAATTCTCAATCCTCAATCCTCAATCCTCAGACCTCAAACATCAATACTCAACCCTCAGTCCTCGTCCGCAATCCACAAACCTCAATCCTCAATCCTCAATCTTCAATCATCAATATTCAATCTTCAATCCTCAATCCTCAATCCTCTATCCTCAATCCTCGATCCTTAATGTTCAATCCCCAATACCCAATCCTCAATCTTCAATCCTCAGTACTCAATCCTCAATCCTCAATCCTCAATCCTCAGTCCTCAATCCTCAATTCTCAATCCTCAATCCTCAATCCTCAGACCTCAAACATCAATACTCAACCCTCAGCCCTCGTCCGCAATCCACAACCCTCAATCCTCAATCCTCAAACTTCAATCATCAATCCTCAATCCTCAATCCTCAATTCTCAATCCTCAATCCTCAATCCTCAATCCTCAATCTTCAATCCTTAATCCTCAATCCTCAATTCTCAATCCTCAATCCTCAATCGTCAATCCTCAATTCCCAATCCTCAATCTTCAATCCTCAATCCTCAATCTTCAATCCTTAATCCTCAATCCTCAATCCCCAATCCTCAATCTACAATACTCAATCTTCAATCCTCAATCCTCAATCCTCAGTCCTCAATCCTCAATCCTCATTCTTCAATACTCAACACCCAATCCTCAATCTTCAATCCTCAATCCTCAATCCTCAATTCTCAATCATCAGTCCTCAATCCTCAGACCTCAAGCATCAATACTCAACCCTCAGTCCTCGTCCGCAATCCACAACCCTCAATCCTCAATCCTCAATCTTCAATCATCAATATTCAATCTTCAATCCTCAATCCTCAATCCTCAATCCTCAATCCGCAATACTCAATCCTCAATCGTCAATCCTCAACCCTGAATCCTCAACCTTCAATCCTCAATACTCAATCTTCAATACTCAATCCTCAATCCTCAATCCTCAATCCTCAATCCTCAATCCTCAATCCCAAATCCTTAATCCTCAATCCTCAATCCTCAACCCACAATCCTCAGTCCTGATACCTCAATACCGAATCCTCAATCCTGAATCCTCAATCCTCAGCCCTCAGTCCTCAACAATCAATTGTCAATCCTCAATCCTCAATAGGATATCTTCAATTCACAGTTTTCAATACTCAATCCATATTCTTCAAGCTTCAAATCTCAATCCACAAACATCAATTATCATCACTCAACTCTCAACAGTCAGTCCTCAATCTTCAATCGTCAATCCTAAATCCGCAATCTTCAATCCTCAATACTCAATATTCAATCCTCAACCCTCAATCCTCAATCCTCAGTGCTCAATCCTCAATCGTCAATCCTCAATTCCCAATCCTCAATCTTAGTCCTCAATCCTCAATATTCAATCCTGAATCGTCAATCCTCAATCCTCAATCCTCAATCTTCAATCCTCAATACTCAATCTTCAATCCTCAATCCTCAATCCTCAATCCTCAATCCTCAATCCTCAATCCTCAATCCTCAATTCTCAATCCTCAATCCTCAATCCTCAGACCTCAAACATCAATACTCAACCCTCAGTCCTCGTTCGCAATCCACAAACCTCAATCCTCAATCCTCAATCTTCAATCATCAATATTCAATCTTCAATCCTCAATCCACAATCCTCTATCCTCAATCCTCAATCCTGAATGTTCAATCCTCAATACCCAATCCTCAATCTTCAATCCCCAATACTCAATCCTCAATCCTCAATCCTCAATCCTCAGTCCTCAATCCTCAATTCTCAATCCTCAATCCTCAATCCTCAGACCTCAAAAATCAATACTCAACCCTCAGCCCTCGTCCGCAATCAACAACCCTTAATCCTCAATCCTCAATCTTCAATCATCAATATTCAATCTTCAATCCTCAATCCTCAATCCTCTATCCTCAATCCTCAATCCTGAATGTTCAATCCTCAATACCCAATCCTCAACCTTCAATCCTCAATCCTCAATCCTCAATCCTCAAACCTCAATACTCAGTCCTGAAACCTCAATACCGAATCCTCAATCCTGAATCCTCAATCTTCAGCCCTCAGTCCTCAACAATCAATTGTCAATCCTCAATCCTCAACAGAATATCCTCAATTCACAGTTTTCAATACTCAATCCCCATTCTTCAATCTTCAAATCTCAATCCACAAACATCAATTCTCATCACTCAACCCTCAACACTCAGTCCACGGTCTTCAATCCTCAATCCTCAATCCTCAATCTTGAATCCTCAATACTCAATCTTCAATCGTGAATCCTCAACTCTCAATCCTCAACACTCAATCCTCAATCGTCAATCCTCAATACCCAATCCTCAATCTTCTATCCTCTATCCTCAATCCTCAATCGTCAATACTCAATCCTCAATCTTCAATACTCAATACTCAATCTTCAATCCTCAATCCTCAATCCTCAGTCCTCAGTCCTCAATCCTCAATCCTCAATCCTCAATCTTCTATCCTCAATACTCAATCCGCAATCCTCAATCCTCAATCCTCAATCCTCAATCCTAATTCGTCACTCCTTGAAGCCCAGTCCTTAATCTTCAATCCTCAATCCTCAATCCTCAATTCTCAATCCTCAATACTCAATCCTCAATCCTCAACCTTCAATCGTCAATACTCAACCTTCAATACTCAATCCTCAATCCTCAATCCTCTATCCTCAACCCTCAATCCTCAGTCCTGAAACATCAATTCCAAATCCTCAATCTTGAATCCTCAACCTTCAGCCCTCAGTCCTCAACAATCAGTTGTCAATCCTCAATCCTCAATAGAATATCCTCAATTCACAGCTTTCAATACTCAATCCCCATTCTTCAATCATCAAATCTCAATCCACAAACATCAATCCTCATCACTCAACCCTCAACACTCAGTCCTCAATCTTCAATCCCCAATCCTAAATCCTCAATCTTCAATCCTCAATACTCAATCTCCAATCCTCAATCCTCAATTCTCAATCCTCAATACTCAATCCTCAATCCTCAATCCTCAATTTTCAATCCTCAATACTCAATCTGCAATACTCAATCCTCAATCCTCAATCCTCAATCCTCAATCCTCAATCCTCAATCCCAAATCCTCAATCCTCAATCCTCAACCCTCAACACTCAATCCTCAGTCCTGAAACATCAATACCGAATCTTCAATACTGAATCCTCAATCTTCAGACCTCAGTCCTCAACAATCAATTGTCAATTCTCAATCCTCAATAGAATATCCTCAATTCACAGTTTTCAATACTCAATCCCCATTCTTCAAACTTCAAATCTCAATACACAAACATCAATTCTCTTCACTCAACCCTCAACACTCAGTCCTCAATCTTCAATCCTCAATCCTAAATCCTCAATCTTCAATTCTCAATACTCAACCTTCAATCCTCAATCCTCAATTCTCAATCCTCAATACTCAATCCGCAGTCGTCAATCCTCAATTCCCAATCCTCAATCTTCAATCCTCAATCCTCAATCTTCAATCCTTAATCCTCAATCCTCAATCCCCAATCCTCAATCTTCAATCCTCAATACTCAATCTTCAATCCTCAATCCTCAATCCTCAATCCTCAATCCTCAATCCTCAATCCTCAATCTTCAATCCTCGATACTCAATCTTCAACCCTCAATCTTCAATCCTCAATCCTCAATTCTCATTCTTCAATCCTCAATACCCAATCCTCATTCTTCAATCCTCAAACCTCAATCCTCAATTCTCAATCCTCAATCCTCAATCCTCAGACCTCAAACATCAATACTCAACCCTCAGTCCTCGTCCGCAATCGACAACGCTCAATCGTCAATCCTCAATCTTCAATCATCAATATTCAACCTTCAATCATCAATACTCAATCCTCTATCCTCAATCCTCAATCCTGAATGTTCAATCCTCAATACCCAATCCTCAATCTTCAATCCTCAATACTCAATCCTCAATCCTCAATCCTCAATCCTCAATCCTCAATCCTCAATTCTCAATCCTCAATCCTGAATCCTCAGACCTCAAATATCAATACTCAACCCTCAGTCCTCGTCCGCAATCCACAACCCTCAATCCTCAATCCTCAATCTTCAATCATCAATATTCAATCTTCAAACCTCAATCCTCAATCCTCTATCCTCAATCCTCAATCCTGAATGTTCAATCCTCAATACAGAATCCACAATCTTCAATCCTCAATACTCAATCCTCAATCCTCAAACCTCAATCCTCAGTCCTCAAACCTGAATCCTGAATCCTCAATCCTGAATCCTCAACCTTCAGCCCTCAGTCCTCAGCAATCAATTGTCAGTCCTCAATCCTCAATAGAATATACCCAATTCGCAGGTTTCAATACTCAATCCCCAATGTTCAATCTTCAAATCTCAATCCACAAACATCAATTCTCATCACCCAACGCTCAACACTCAGTCCCCAATCTTCAATCTTCAATCCTCAATCCTCAATCCTCAATTCTCAATCCTCAATCCTCAGTCCTGAGTCCTCAGACCTCAATCCTCAACCCTCAGCCCTCATCCTCAATCCTCAATCCTCGATCCTCAATCCTCAATCCTCAACCTTCAATACCCAATACTCTATCTTCAATCCTCAATCCTCAATCCTCAGTCCTCAATCCTCAATCCTCAATCCTCAATCCTCAACCTTCAATCCTCAATACTCAATCTGCAATCCTAAATCCTCATTCTTCAATCCTCAACACCCAATCCCCAATCCTCAATCTTCAATCCTCTATCCACAATCCTCAATCCTCAATCCTCAATCCTCAATCTTCAATACTCAATACTCTATCTTCAATCCTCAATCCTCAATCCTCAATCCTCAATCTTCTATACTCAATACTCAATCCGCAATCCTCAATACTCAATCCTCAATCCTCAATCCTAATTCGCCACTCCATGAAGCCCAGTCCTCAATCTTCAATCCTCAATCCTCAGTCATCAATTCTCAATCCTCAATCCTCAATCCTCAATCCTCAACCTTCAATCCTCAATACTCAACCTTCAATACTCAATCCTCAATCCTCAATCCTCAATCCTCAATCCCCAATCCTCAATCCCAAATCCTCAATCCTCAATCCTCAATCCTCAACCCTCAATCCTCAGTCCTGAAACATCAATTCCGAATCCTCAATCCTGAATCCTCAACCTTCAGCCTTCAGTCCTCAACAATCAGTTGTCAATCCTCAATCCTCAATAGAATATCCTCAATTCACAGCTTTCAATACTCAATCCCCATTCTTCAATCATCAAATCTCAATCCACAAACATCAATTCTCATCACTCAACCCTCAACACTCGGTCCTCAATCTTCAATCCTCAATCCTAAATCCTCAATCTTCAATCCTCAATACTAAATCGTCAATCCTCAATCCTCAATTCTCAATCCTCAATACTCAATCCTCAATCTTCAACCCTCAATTCCCTATCCTCAATCTTCAATCCTCAATCCTCAATCTTCAATCCTTAATCCTCAAACCTCCATCCCCAATCCTCAATCTTCAATCCTCAATACTCAATCTTCAATCCTCAATCCTCAATCCTCAATCCTCAATCCTCAATCCTCAATCCTCAATCTTCAATCCTCAATCCTAATTCGTCACTCCATGAAGCCCAGTCCTCAATCTTCAATCCTCAATCCTCAGTCATCAATTCTCAATCCTCAATCCTCAATCCTCAATCCTCAACCTTCAATCCTCAATACTCAACCTTCAATACTCAATCCTCAATCCTCAATCCTCAATCCTCAATCCCCAATCCTCAATCCCAAATCCTCAATCCTCAATCCTCAATCCTCAACCCTCAATGCTCAGTCCTGAAACATCAATTCCGAATCCTCAATCCTGAATCCTCAACCTTCAGCCCTCAGTCCTCAACAATCAGTTGTCAATCCTCAATCCTCAATAGAATATCCTCAGTTCACAGCTTTCAATACTCAATCCCCATTATTCAATCATCAAATCTCAATCCACAAACATCAATTCTCATCACTCAACCCTCAACACTCGGTCCTCTATCTTCAATCCTCAATCCTAAATCCTCAATCTTCAATCCTCAATTCTCAATCTTCAATCCTCAATCCTCAATTCTCAATCCTCAATACTCAATCCTCAATCTTCAACCCTCAATTCCCAATCCTCAATCTTCGATCCTCAATCCTCAATCTTCAATCCTTAATCCTCAATCCTCCATCCCCAATCCTCAATCTTCAATCCTCAATACTCAATCTTCAATCCTCAATCCTCAATCCTCAATCCTCAATCTTCAATCCTCATTCCTCAATCTTCAATCCTCAATACTCAATCTTCAACCCTCAATCTTCAATCCTCAATCCTCTATCCTCATTCTTCAATCCTCAGCACCCAATCCTCAATCTTCAATCCTCAATCCTCAATCCTCAATTCTCAATCCTCAATCCTGAATCCTCAGACCTCAAACATCAATACTCAACCCTCAGTCCTCGTCCGCAATCCACAACCCTCAATCCTCAATCCTCAATCTTGAATCATCAATATTCAATCTTCAAACCTCAATCCTCAATCCTCTATCCTCAATCCTCAATCCTGAATGTTCAATCCTCAATACAGAATCCTCAATCTTCAATCCTCAATACTCAATCCTCAATCCTCAACCCTCAATCCTCAGTCCTCAAACCTCAATCCTGAATCCTCAATCCTGAATCCTCAACCTTCAGCCCTCAGTCCTCAACAATCAATTGTCAGTCCTCAATGCTCAATAGAATATACCCAATTCCCAGGCTTCAATACTCAATCCCCAATGTTCAATCTTCAAATCTCAATCCACAAACATCAATTCTCATCACTCAACGCTCAACACTCAGTACCCAATCCTCAATCTTCAATCCTCAATCCTCAATCCTCAATTCTCAATCCTCAATCCTCAGTCCTGAGTCCTCAGACCTCAATCCTCAACCCTCAGCCCTCAGCCCTGAAACCTCAATCCCGAATCCTCAATCCTGAATCCGCAAACCTCAGTCCTGAGCCCTCAACAATCAATTGTCAATCCTCAATCCTCAATAGAATATCCTCAATTCACAGTTTTCAATACTCAATCCCCATTCTTCAATCTTCAAACCTCAATCCACAAACATCAATTCTCATCACTCAACCCTCAACACTCAGTCCCCAATCCTCAATCTTCAATCCTCAATCTTCAACCCTCAATCCTCAATCCTCGATCCTCAATCCTCAATCCTTAATCTTCAATCCTCAATACTCAATCTTTAATCCTCAATCCTCAGTCCTCAGTCCTCAAACCTCAATTCTGAGTACTCAGTCCTGAATACTCAAACTTCAGCCCTCAGTCCTCAACAATCAGTTGCCAATCCTCAGTCCTCAATAGAATATTCTCAATTCACAGCTTTCAATACTCAATACTCAATCTGCATTCTTCAAATCTCTATCCACAAACATCAATTCTCATAACTCAACCCTCAACACTCAGTCCTCAATGTTCAGTCCTCAATCCTCAATACTCAATATTCAATCCTCAATTCTGAATCTTCAATCCTAATTCCTCAATCCTCAATTCTCAATCCTCAATCCTCAATCTTCAGTCCTCAGTCCCCAAACCTCAATCTTCAATCCTCAATCCTCAATCCTGAATCCTCAACCTTCAGCACTCAGTCTTCAACAATCAGTTGTCAATCCTCAATCCTCAATACAACATCACCAATGCATAGTTTTCAATACTCTATACTCAATCTGCAATCTTCAAATCTCTATCCACAAGCATCAATTCTCATCACTCAACCCTCAACCCTCCGTCCCCAATCCTCAATCTTCAATTCTCAATCCTCAATCCTCAATCTTGAATCCTCAATACTCAATCTTCAATCCTCAATCCTCAATCCGCAATCTTGAATCCTCAATACTCAATCTTCAATCCTCAATCCTCAATCCTCAACCTTCAATCGTCAATACTCAACCTTCAATACTCAATCCTCAATCCTCAATCCTCAATCCTCAATCCTCAAACCTAATTCGTCACTCCTCGAAACCCAGTCCTCAATCTTCAATCCTCAATCCTCAATCCGCAATCTTGAATCCTCAATACTCAATCTTCAATCCTCAATCCTCAATCCGCAATCTTGAATCCTCAATACTCAATCTTCAATCCTCAATCCTCAATTCACAATCCTCAACAATCAATCCTCAATCGTCAATCCTCAATCCCCAATCCTCAATCTTCAATCCTCTATCCTCAATCCTCAATCCTCAATCCTCAATCCTCAACCTTCAATACCCAATACTCTATCTTCAATCCTCAATCCTCAATCCTCAATCCTCAATTCTCAATCCGCAATACTCAATCCTCAATCGTCACTCCTCAACACCCAATCCTGAATCTTCAATCCTCAACCCTCAGTCCTCAGTCCTCAAACCTCAATCCTGAATCCTCAATCCTGAAATCTCAATCTTCAGCCCTCAGTCCTCAAAAATCAATAGTCAGTCCTCAATCCTCAATAGAATATACACAATTCGCAGTTTTCAATACTCAATCCCCAATCTTCAATCTTCAAATCTCAATCCACAAACATCAATACTCATCACTCAACGCTCAACACTCAGTCCCCAATCATCAATCTTCAATCCTCAATCCTCAATCCTCAATCCTCAATCCTCAATCTTCAATCCTCAGTACTCAACCTTCAATCCTCAATCCTCAATCCTCAGTCCTCAATCCTCAATCCTCAATCCTCAATCGTCAATCTCCAATCCTGAATACTCAATCTTCAATCCTCAATCCTCAATCCTCAATCCTCAATCCTCATTCTTCAATCCTCAATACACAATTCTCAATCTTCAATCCTCAATCCTCAATTCTCAACACTCAATCCTCAATCGTCAGACTTCAAGCATCAATACTCAACCCTCAGTAGTCGTCCGCAATCCACAACCCTCAATCCTCAATCCTCAACCTTCAATCATCAATATTCAATCTTCAATCCTCAATCATCAATCCTCTATCCTCAATCCTCAATCCTGAATGGTCAATCCTCAATACAGAATCCTCAATCTTCAATCCTCAATACTCAATCCTCAATCCTCAACCCTCAATCCTCAGTCCTCAAACCTCAATCCTGAATCCTCAATCCTGAATCCTCAATCTTCAGCCCTCTGTCCTCAAAAATCAGTTTTCAGTCCTCAATCCTCAATAGAATATCACCAATTCACAGTTTTCGATCCTCAATACTCAATCTGCAATCTTCAAATCTCTATCCACAAACATCAATTCTCATCACTCAACCCTCAACACTCAGTCCCCAATCCTCAATATTCAATCCTCAATACTCAATCCTCGATCCTCAATCCTCAACCTTCAATCCTCAATACTCAATCTTCAATCCTCAATCCTCAATACTCAATCCTCAATCCTCAATCCTCAATCCTCAATCCTCAATCATCAATCCTCAATACTCAATCTTCAACCCTCAATCCTCAATCTTCAATCCTCAACCGTCAATCCTCAATTCTCAATCCTCAATCCTCAGTCCTGAGTCCTCAGACCTCAATCCTCAACCCTCAGCCCTCATCCTCAATCCTCAATCCTCGATCCTCAATCCTCAATCCTTAATCTTCAATCCTCAATACTCAATCTTTAATCCTCAATCCTCAGTCCTCAAACCTCAATTCTGAGTACTCAGTCCTGAATACTCAACCTTCAGCCCTCAGTCCTCAACAATCAGTTGCCAATCCTCAGTCCTCAATAGAATATCCTCAATTCACAGCTTTCAATACTCAATACTCAATCTGCATTCTTCAAATCTCTATCCACAAACATCAGTTCTCATAACTCAACCCTCAACACTCAGTCCTCAATGTTCAGTCCTCAATCCTCAATTCTCAATATTCAATCCTCAATTCTGAATCTTCAATCCTAATTCCTCAATCCTCAATTCTCAATCCTCAATCCTCAATCTTCAATCCTCAGTCCCCAAACCTCAATCTTCAATCCTCAATCCTCAATCCTGAATCCTCAACCTTCAGCACTCAGTCTTCAACAATCAGTTGTCAATCCTCAATCCTCAATACAACATCACCAATACACAGTTTTCAATACTCAATACGCAATCTGCAATCTTCAAATCTCTATCCACAAGCATCAATTCTCATCACTCATCCCTCAACCCTCCGTCCCCAATCCTCAATCTTCAATCCTCAATCCTCAATCCTCAATCCTCAATCCTGAATTTTCAATCCTCAATACTCAATCTTCAATCCTCAATCCTCAATCCTCAATCCTCAATCCTCAATCCTCAATCCTCAACCCTCAATCCTCAGCCCTGAAACCTCAATCCCGAATCCTCAATCCTGAATCCGCAAACCTCAGTCCTCAGTAATCAACAATCAATTGTCAATCCTCAATCCTCAATAGAATATCCTCAATTCACAGTTTTCAATACTCAATCCCCATTCTTCAATCTTCAAATCTCAATCAACAAACATCAATTCTCATCACTCAACCCTCAACACTCAGTCCACAACCTTCAATCCTCAATCCTCAATCCTCAATCTTGAATCCTCAATACTCAATCTTCAATCCTCAATCCTCAATTCTCAATACTCAACACTCAATTCTCAATCGTCAATCCTCAATCCCCAATCCTCAATCTTCAATCCTTTATCCTCAATCCTCAACCCTCAATCCTCAATCCTCAATCTTCAATACTCAATACTCAATCTTCAATCCTCAATCCTCAATGCTCAGTCCTCAATCCTCAATCCTCAATCCTCAATCCTCAATCTTCTATCCTCAATACTCAATCTGCAATCCTCAATCCTCAATCCTCAATCCTCAATCCTAATTCGTCACTCCTCGAAACCCAGTCCTCAATCTTCAATCCTCAATCCTCAATCCTCAATTCTCAATCCTCAATCCTCAATCCTCAATTTTCAATCCTCAATACTCAATCTTCAATACTCAATCCTCAATCCTCAATCCTCAATCCTCAATCCTCAATCCTCAATCCTCAATCCCAAATCCTCAATCCTCAATCCTCAACCCTCAACCCTCATTCCTCAGTCCTGAAACATCAATACCGAAACTTCAATACTGAATCCTCAATCTTCAGACCTCAGTCCTCAACAATCAATTGTCAATCCTCAATCCTCAATAGAATATCCTCAATTCACAGTTTTCAGTACTCAATCCCCATTCTTAAATCTTGAAATCTCAATCCACAAACATCAATTATCATCACTCAACTCTCAACACTCAGTCCTCAATCTTCAATCGTCAATCCTAAATCCGCAATCTTCAATCCTCAATACTCAATATTCAATCCTCAACCCTCAATCCTCAATCCTCAATGCTCAATCCTCAATCGTCAATCCTCAATTCCCAATCCTCAATCTTAGTCCTCAATCCTTAATATTCAATCCTGAATCGTCAATCCTCAATCCTCAATCCTCAACCTTCAATCCTCAATACTCAATCTTCAATCCTCAATCCTCAATCCTCAATCCCCAATCCTCAATCCTCAATCCTCAATCGTCAATCTTCAATCCTCAATACTCAATCTTCAACCCTCAATCTTCAATCCTCAATCCTCTATCCTCATTCTTCAATCCTCAACACCCAATCCTCAATCTTCAATCCTCAACCCTCAATCCTCAGTCCACAAACCTCAATCCTGAATCCTCAATCCTGAATCCTCAATCTTCAGCCCTCAGTCCTCAACAATCAATAGTCAGTCCTCAATTCTCAATAGAATATACCCAATTCGCAGTTTTCAATACTCAATCCCCAATCTTCAATCTTCAAATCTCAATCCACAAACATCAATTCTCATCACTCAACGCTCAACACTCAGTCCCCAATCCTCAATCTTCAATCCTCAATCCTCAATCCTCAATCCTCTATCCTCAATCTTCAATCCTCAGTACTCAACCTTCAATCCTCAATCCTCAATCCTCAGTCCTCAATCCTCAATCCTCAATCCTCAATCGTCAATCTCCAATCCTGAATACTCAATCTTCAATCCTCAATCCTCAATCCTCAATCCTCAATCCTCATTCTTCAATCCTCAATACACAATTCTCAATCTTCAATCCTCAATCCTCAATTCTCAACACTCAATCCTCAATCGTCAGACTTCAAGCATCAATACTCAACCCTCAGTAGTCGTCCGCAATCCACAACCCTCAATCCTCAATCCTCAACCTTCAATCATCAATATTCAATCTTCAATCCTCAATCATCAATCCTCTATACTCAATCCTCAATCCTGAATGTTCAATCCACAATACCCAATCCTCAATCTTCAATCCTCAATCCTCAATCCTCAATCCTCAATCCCCAATCCTGAATCCTCAATACTCATTCTTCAATCCTCAATACCAAATCCTCAATCCTCAATCCTCAATCCTCAATCCTCAATTCGCAATCCTCAGTCCTCAATCCTCAGACCTCAAGGATCAATACCCAACCCTCTGAACTCGTCCTCAATCCACAACCCTTAATCCTAAATCCGCAATCTTCAATCATCAATATTCAACCTTCAATCCTGAATCCTCAATCCTCAATCCTCAATCCTCAATCCTCAATCCTCAAACCTCAATACCGGGGCCCCAATCTTCAATCCTCAATCCTCAAACCTAATTCGTCACTCCTCGAAACCCAGTCCTCAATCTTCAATCCTCAATCCTCAATCCGCAATCTTGAATCCTCAATACTCAATCTTCAATCCTCAATCCTCAATCCGCAATCTTGAATCCTCAATACTCAATCTTCAATCCTCAATCCTCAATTCACAATCCTCAACAATCAATCCTCAATCGTCAATCCTCAATCCCCAATCCTCAATCTTCAATCCTCTATCCTCAATCCTCAATCCTCAATCCTCAATCCTCAACCTTCAATACCCAATACTCTATCTTCAATCCTCAATCCTCAATCCTCAATCCTCAATTCTCAATCCGCAATACTCAATCCTCAATCGTCACTCCTCAACACCCAATCCTCAATCTTCAATCCTCAACCCTCAGTCCTCAGTCCTCAAACCTCAATCCTGAATCCTCAATCCTGAAATCTCAATCTTCAGCCCTCAGTCCTCAAAAATCAATAGTCAGTCCTCAATCCTCAATAGAATATACACAATTCGCAGTTTTCAATACTCAATCCCCAATCTTCAATCTTCAAATCTCAATCCACAAACATCAATACTCATCACTCAACGCTCAACACTCAGTCCCCAATCATCAATCTTCAATCCTCAATCCTCAATCCTCAATCCTCAATCCTCAATCTTCAATCCTCAGTACTCAACCTTCAATCCTCAATCCTCAATCCTCAGTTCTCAATCCTCAATCCTCAATCCTCAATCGTCAATCTCCAATCCTGAATACTCAATCTTCAATCCTCAATCCTCAATCCTCAATCCTCAATCCTCATTCTTCAATCCTCAATACACAATTCTCAATACTCAATCTTCAACCCTCAATCCTCAATCTTCAATCCTCAACCGTCAATCCTCAATTCTCAATCCTCAATCCTCAGTCCTGAGTCCTCAGACCTCAATCCTCAACCCTCAGCCCTCATCCTCAATCCTCAATCCTCGATCCTCAATCCTCAATCCTTAATCTTCAATCCTCAATACTCAATCTTTAATCCTCAATCCTCAGTCCTCAAACCTCAATTCTGAGTACTCAGTCCTGAATACTCAACCTTCAGCCCTCAGTCCTCAACAATCAGTTGCCAATCCTCAGTCCTCAATAGAATATCCTCAATTCACAGCTTTCAATACTCAATACTCAATCTGCATTCTTCAAATCTCTATCCACAAACATCAGTTCTCATAACTCAACCCTCAACACTCAGTCCTCAATGTTCAGTCCTCAATCCTCAATTCTCAATATTCAATCCTCAATTCTGAATCTTCAATCCTAATTCCTCAATCCTCAATTCTCAATCCTCAATCCTCAATCTTCAATCCTCAGTCCCCAAACCTCAATCTTCAATCCTCAATCCTCAATCCTGAATCCTCAACCTTCAGCACTCAGTCTTCAACAATCAGTTGTCAATCCTCAATCCTCAATACAACATCACCAATACACAGTTTTCAATACTCAATACGCAATCTGCAATCTTCAAATCTCTATCCACAAGCATCAATTCTCATCACTCATCCCTCAACCCTCCGTCCCCAATCCTCAATCTTCAATCCTCAATCCTCAATCCTCAATCCTCAATCCTGAATTTTCAATCCTCAATACTCAATCTTCAATCCTCAATCCTCAATCCTCAATCCTCAATCCTCAATCCTCAATCCTCAACCCTCAATCCTCAGCCCTGAAACCTCAATCCCGAATCCTCAATCCTGAATCCGCAAACCTCAGTCCTCAGTAATCAACAATCAATTGTCAATCCTCAATCCTCAATAGAATATCCTCAATTCACAGTTTTCAATACTCAATCCCCATTCTTCAATCTTCAAATCTCAATCAACAAACATCAATTCTCATCACTCAACCCTCAACACTCAGTCCACAACCTTCAATCCTCAATCCTCAATCCTCAATCTTGAATCCTCAATACTCAATCTTCAATCCTCAATCCTCAATTCTCAATACTCAACACTCAATTCTCAATCGTCAATCCTCAATCCCCAATCCTCAATCTTCAATCCTTTATCCTCAATCCTCAACCCTCAATCCTCAATCCTCAATCTTCAATACTCAATACTCAATCTTCAATCCTCAATCCTCAATGCTCAGTCCTCAATCCTCAATCCTCAATCCTCAATCCTCAATCTTCTATCCTCAATACTCAATCTGCAATCCTCAATCCTCAATCCTCAATCCTCAATCCTAATTCGTCACTCCTCGAAACCCAGTCCTCAATCTTCAATCCTCAATCCTCAATCCTCAATTCTCAATCCTCAATCCTCAATCATCAATTTTAAATCCTCAATACTCAATCTTCAATACTCAATCCTCAATCCTCAATCCTCAATCCTCAATCCTCAATCCTCAATCCTCAATCCCAAATCCTCAATCCTCAATCCTCAACCCTCAACCCTCATTCCTCAGTCCTGAAACATCAATACCGAAACTTCAATACTGAATCCTCAATCTTCAGACCTCAGTCCTCAACAATCAATTGTCAATCCTCAATCCTCAATAGAATATCCTCAATTCACAGTTTTCAGTACTCAATCCCCATTCTTAAATCTTGAAATCTCAATCCACAAACATCAATTATCATCACTCAACTCTCAACACTCAGTCCTCAATCTTCAATCGTCAATCCTAAATCCGCAATCTTCAATCCTCAATACTCAATATTCAATCCTCAACCCTCAATCCTCAATCCTCAATGCTCAATCCTCAATCGTCAATCCTCAATTCCCAATCCTCAATCTTAGTCCTCAATCCTTAATATTCAATCCTGAATCGTCAATCCTCAATCCTCAATCCTCAACCTTCAATCCTCAATACTCAATCTTCAATCCTCAATCCTCAATCCTCAATCCCCAATCCTCAATCCTCAATCCTCAATCGTCAATCTTCAATCCTCAATACTCAATCTTCAACCCTCAATCTTCAATCCTCAATCCTCTATCCTCATTCTTCAATCCTCAACACCCAATCCTCAATCTTCAATCCTCAACCCTCAATCCTCAGTCCACAAACCTCAATCCTGAATCCTCAATCCTGAATCCTCAATCTTCAGCCCTCAGTCCTCAACAATCAATAGTCAGTCCTCAATTCTCAATAGAATATACCCAATTCGCAGTTTTCAATACTCAATCCCCAATCTTCAATCTTCAAATCTCAATCCACAAACATCAATTCTCATCACTCAACGCTCAACACTCAGTCCCCAATCCTCAATCTTCAATCCTCAATCCTCAATCCTCAATCCTCTATCCTCAATCTTCAATCCTCAGTACTCAACCTTCAATCCTCAATCCTCAATCCTCAGTCCTCAATCCTCAATCCTCAATCCTCAATCGTCAATCTCCAATCCTGAATACTCAATCTTCAATCCTCAATCCTCAATCCTCAATCCTCAATCCTCATTCTTCAATCCTCAATACACAATTCTCAATCTTCAATCCTCAATCCTCAATTCTCAACACTCAATCCTCAATCGTCAGACTTCAAGCATCAATACTCAACCCTCAGTAGTCGTCCGCAATCCACAACCCTCAATCCTCAATCCTCAACCTTCAATCATCAATATTCAATCTTCAATCCTCAATCATCAATCCTCTATACTCAATCCTCAATCCTGAATGTTCAATCCACAATACCCAATCCTCAATCTTCAATCCTCAATCCTCAATCCTCAATCCTCAATCCCCAATCCTGAATCCTCAATACTCATTCTTCAATCCTCAATACCAAATCCTCAATCCTCAATCCTCAATCCTCAATCCTCAATTCGCAATCCTCAGTCCTCAATCCTCAGACCTCAAGGATCAATACCCAACCCTCTGAACTCGTCCTCAATCCACAACCCTTAATCCTAAATCCGCAATCTTCAATCATCAATATTCAACCTTCAATCCTGAATCCTCAATCCTCAATCCTCAATCCTCAATCCTCAATCCTCAAACCTCAATACCGGGGCCCCAATCTTCAATCCTCAATCCTCAAACCTAATTCGTCACTCCTCGAAACCCAGTCCTCAATCTTCAATCCTCAATCCTCAATCCGCAATCTTGAATCCTCAATACTCAATCTTCAATCCTCAATCCTCAATCCGCAATCTTGAATCCTCAATACTCAATCTTCAATCCTCAATCCTCAATTCACAATCCTCAACAATCAATCCTCAATCGTCAATCCTCAATCCCCAATCCTCAATCTTCAATCCTCTATCCTCAATCCTCAATCCTCAATCCTCAATCCTCAACCTTCAATACCCAATACTCTATCTTCAATCCTCAATCCTCAATCCTCAATCCTCAATTCTCAATCCGCAATACTCAATCCTCAATCGTCACTCCTCAACACCCAATCCTCAATCTTCAATCCTCAACCCTCAGTCCTCAGTCCTCAAACCTCAATCCTGAATCCTCAATCCTGAAATCTCAATCTTCAGCCCTCAGTCCTCAAAAATCAATAGTCAGTCCTCAATCCTCAATAGAATATACACAATTCGCAGTTTTCAATACTCAATCCCCAATCTTCAATCTTCAAATCTCAATCCACAAACATCAATACTCATCACTCAACGCTCAACACTCAGTCCCCAATCATCAATCTTCAATCCTCAATCCTCAATCCTCAATCCTCAATCCTCAATCTTCAATCCTCAGTACTCAACCTTCAATCCTCAATCCTCAATCCTCAGTCCTCAATCCTCAATCCTCAATCCTCAATCGTCAATCTCCAATCCTGAATACTCAATCTTCAATCCTCAATCCTCAATCCTCAATCCTCAATCCTCATTCTTCAATCCTCAATACACAATTCTCAATCTTCAATCCTCAATCCTCAATTCTCAACACTCAATCCTCAATCGTCAGACTTCAAGCATCAATACTCAACCCTCAGTAGTCGTCCGCAATCCACAACCCTCAATCCTCAATCCTCAACCTTCAATCATCAATATTCAATCTTCAATCCTCAATCATCAATCCTCTATCCTCAATCCTCAATCCTGAATGGTCAATCCTCAATACAGAATCCTCAATCTTCAATCCTCAATACTCAATCCTCAATCCTCAACCCTCAATCCTCAGTCCTCAAACCTCAATCCTGAATCCTCAATCCTGAATCCTCAATCTTCAGCCCTCTGTCCTCAAAAATCAGTTTTCAGTCCTCAATCCTCAATAGAATATCACCAATTCACAGTTTTCGATCCTCAATACTCAATCTGCAATCTTCAAATCTCTATCCACAAACATCAATTCTCATCACTCAACCCTCAACACTCAGTCCCCAATCCTCAATATTCAATCCTCAATACTCAATCCTCGATCCTCAATCCTCAACCTTCAATCCTCAATACTCAATCTTCAATCCTCAATCCTCAATACTCAATCCTCAATCCTCAATCCTCAATCCTCAATCCTCAATCATCAATCCTCAATACTCAATCTTCAACCCTCAATCCTCAATCTTCAATCCTCAACCGTCAATCCTCAATTCTCAATCCTCAATCCTCAGTCCTGAGTCCTCAGACCTCAATCCTCAACCCTCAGCCCTCATCCTCAATCCTCAATCCTCGATCCTCAATCCTCAATCCTTAATCTTCAATCCTCAATACTCAATCTTTAATCCTCAATCCTCAGTCCTCAAACCTCAATTCTGAGTACTCAGTCCTGAATACTCAACCTTCAGCCCTCAGTCCTCAACAATCAGTTGCCAATCCTCAGTCCTCAATAGAATATCCTCAATTCACAGCTTTCAATACTCAATACTCAATCTGCATTCTTCAAATCTCTATCCACAAACATCAGTTCTCATAACTCAACCCTCAACACTCAGTCCTCAATGTTCAGTCCTCAATCCTCAATTCTCAATATTCAATCCTCAATTCTGAATCTTCAATCCTAATTCCTCAATCCTCAATTCTCAATCCTCAATCCTCAATCTTCAATCCTCAGTCCCCAAACCTCAATCTTCAATCCTCAATCCTCAATCCTGAATCCTCAACCTTCAGCACTCAGTCTTCAACAATCAGTTGTCAATCCTCAATCCTCAATACAACATCACCAATACACAGTTTTCAATACTCAATACGCAATCTGCAATCTTCAAATCTCTATCCACAAGCATCAATTCTCATCACTCATCCCTCAACCCTCCGTCCCCAATCCTCAATCTTCAATCCTCAATCCTCAATCCTCAATCCTCAATCCTGAATTTTCAATCCTCAATACTCAATCTTCAATCCTCAATCCTCAATCCTCAATCCTCAATCCTCAATCCTCAATCCTCAACCCTCAATCCTCAGCCCTGAAACCTCAATCCCGAATCCTCAATCCTGAATCCGCAAACCTCAGTCCTCAGTAATCAACAATCAATTGTCAATCCTCAATCCTCAATAGAATATCCTCAATTCACAGTTTTCAATACTCAATCCCCATTCTTCAATCTTCAAATCTCAATCAACAAACATCAATTCTCATCACTCAACCCTCAACACTCAGTCCACAACCTTCAATCCTCAATCCTCAATCCTCAATCTTGAATCCTCAATACTCAATCTTCAATCCTCAATCCTCAATTCTCAATACTCAACACTCAATTCTCAATCGTCAATCCTCAATCCCCAATCCTCAATCTTCAATCCTTTATCCTCAATCCTCAACCCTCAATCCTCAATCCTCAATCTTCAATACTCAATACTCAATCTTCAATCCTCAATCCTCAATGCTCAGTCCTCAATCCTCAATCCTCAATCCTCAATCCTCAATCTTCTATCCTCAATACTCAATCTGCAATCCTCAATCCTCAATCCTCAATCCTCAATCCTAATTCGTCACTCCTCGAAACCCAGTCCTCAATCTTCAATCCTCAATCCTCAATCCTCAATTCTCAATCCTCAATCCTCAATCCTCAATTTTCAATCCTCAATACTCAATCTTCAATACTCAATCCTCAATCCTCAATCCTCAATCCTCAATCCTCAATCCTCAATCCTCAATCCCAAATCCTCAATCCTCAATCCTCAACCCTCAACCCTCATTCCTCAGTCCTGAAACATCAATACCGAAACTTCAATACTGAATCCTCAATCTTCAGACCTCAGTCCTCAACAATCAATTGTCAATCCTCAATCCTCAATAGAATATCCTCAATTCACAGTTTTCAGTACTCAATCCCCATTCTTAAATCTTGAAATCTCAATCCACAAACATCAATTATCATCACTCAACTCTCAACACTCAGTCCTCAATCTTCAATCGTCAATCCTAAATCCGCAATCTTCAATCCTCAATACTCAATATTCAATCCTCAACCCTCAATCCTCAATCCTCAATGCTCAATCCTCAATCGTCAATCCTCAATTCCCAATCCTCAATCTTAGTCCTCAATCCTTAATATTCAATCCTGAATCGTCAATCCTCAATCCTCAATCCTCAACCTTCAATCCTCAATACTCAATCTTCAATCCTCAATCCTCAATCCTCAATCCCCAATCCTCAATCCTCAATCCTCAATCGTCAATCTTCAATCCTCAATACTCAATCTTCAACCCTCAATCTTCAATCCTCAATCCTCTATCCTCATTCTTCAATCCTCAACACCCAATCCTCAATCTTCAATCCTCAACCCTCAATCCTCAGTCCACAAACCTCAATCCTGAATCCTCAATCCTGAATCCTCAATCTTCAGCCCTCAGTCCTCAACAATCAATAGTCAGTCCTCAATTCTCAATAGAATATACCCAATTCGCAGTTTTCAATACTCAATCCCCAATCTTCAATCTTCAAATCTCAATCCACAAACATCAATTCTCATCACTCAACGCTCAACACTCAGTCCCCAATCCTCAATCTTCAATCCTCAATCCTCAATCCTCAATCCTCTATCCTCAATCTTCAATCCTCAGTACTCAACCTTCAATCCTCAATCCTCAATCCTCAGTCCTCAATCCTCAATCCTCAATCCTCAATCGTCAATCTCCAATCCTGAATACTCAATCTTCAATCCTCAATCCTCAATCCTCAATCCTCAATCCTCATTCTTCAATCCTCAATACACAATTCTCAATCTTCAATCCTCAATCCTCAATTCTCAACACTCAATCCTCAATCGTCAGACTTCAAGCATCAATACTCAACCCTCAGTAGTCGTCCGCAATCCACAACCCTCAATCCTCAATCCTCAACCTTCAATCATCAATATTCAATCTTCAATCCTCAATCATCAATCCTCTATACTCAATCCTCAATCCTGAATGTTCAATCCACAATACCCAATCCTCAATCTTCAATCCTCAATCCTCAATCCTCAATCCTCAATCCCCAATCCTGAATCCTCAATACTCATTCTTCAATCCTCAATACCAAATCCTCAATCCTCAATCCTCAATCCTCAATCCTCAATTCGCAATCCTCAGTCCTCAATCCTCAGACCTCAAGGATCAATACCCAACCCTCTGAACTCGTCCTCAATCCACAACCCTTAATCCTAAATCCGCAATCTTCAATCATCAATATTCAACCTTCAATCCTGAATCCTCAATCCTCAATCCTCAATCCTCAATCCTCAATCCTCAAACCTCAATACCGGGGCCCCAATCTTCAATCCTCAATCCTCAATCCTCAATTCTCTATCCTCAATCCTCAGTCCTTAGTCCTGAAACCTCAATCCTCAACCCTCAACCCTCATCCACAATCCTCAATCCTCAATCCTCAATCATCAATCCTCAATTTTCAATCCTCAATACTCAATCCTCAATCCTCAATCCTCAATACTCAATCCACAATCCTCAATCCTCAATCCTCGACCCTCCATCCTCAGTCCTGAAACCACAATCCCGAATCCTCAATCCTGAATCCGCAAACTTCAGTCCTCAGACTTCAACAATCAATTGTCAATCCTCAATCCTCAATAGAATATCCTCAATTCACAGTTTTCAATACTCAATCCCCATTCTTCAATCTTCAAATCTCAATCCACAAACATCAATTCTCATCACTCAACCCTCAACACTCAGTCCACGGTCTTCAATCCTCAATCCTCAATCCTCAATCTTGAATCCTCAATACTCAATCTTCAATCCTGAATCCTCAACTCTCAATCCTCAACACTCAACCCCAATCGTCAATCCTCAATCCCCAATCCTCAATCTTCTATCCTCTATCCTCAATCCTCAATCGTCAATCCTCAATCCTCAATCTTCAATACTCAATACTCAATCTTCAATCCTCAACACCCAATCCTCAATCTTCAATCCTCAACCCTCAATCCTCAGTCCACAAACCTCAATCCTGAATCCTCAATCCTGAATCCTCAATCTTCAGCCCTCAGTCCTCAACAATCAATAGTCAGTCCTCAATCCTCAATAGAATATACCCAACTCGCAGTTTTCAATACTCAATCCCCAACCTTCAATCTTCAAATCTCAATCCACAAACATCAATTCTCATCACTCAACGCTCAACACTCAGTCCCCAATCCTCAATCTTCAATCCTCAATACTCAATCCTCAATCCTCAATCCTCAATCTTCAATCCTCAGTACTCAACCTTCAATCCTCAATCCTCAATCCTCAGTCCTCAATCCTCAATCATCAATCCTCAATTTTCAATCCTCAATACTCAATCCTCAATCCTCAATCCTCAATACTCAATCCACAATCCTCAATCCTCAATCCTCGACCCTCCATCCTCAGTCCTGAAACCACAATCCCGAATCCTCAATCCTGAATCCGCAAACTTCAGTCCTCAGACTTCAACAATCAATTGTCAATCCTCAATCCTCAATAGAATATCCTCAATTCACAGTTTTCAATACTCAATCCCCATTCTTCAATCTTCAAATCTCAATACACAAACATCAATTCTCATCACTCAACCCTCAACACTCAGTCCACGGTCTTCAATCCTCAATCCTCAATCCTCAATCTTGAATCCTCAATACTCAATCTTCAATCCTGAATCCTCAACTCTCAATCCTCAACACTCAATCGTCAATCGTCAATCCTCAATCCCCAATCCTCAATCTTCTATCCTCTATCCTCAATCCTCAATCGTCAATCCTCAATCCTCAATCTTCAATACTCAATCCTCAATCGTCAATCCTCAATTCCCAATCGTCAATCTTCAATCCTCAATCCTCAATCTTCAATCCTCAATCCTCAATCCTCAGTCCTCAGTCCTCAATCCTCAATCCTCAATCCTCAATCTTCTATCCTCAATACTCAATCCGCAATCCTCAATCCTCAATCCTCAATCCTCAATCCTAATTCGTCACTCCTTGAAGACCAGTCCTCAATCTTCAATCCTCAATCCTCAATCCTCAATTCTCAATCCTCAATACTCAATCCTCAATCCTCAACCTTCAATCCTCAATACTCAACCTTCAATACTCAATCCTCAATCCTCAATCCTCAATCCTCAATCCTCAATCCTGAATCCCAAATCCTCAATCCTCAATCCTCAATCCTCAACCCTCAATCCTCAGTCCTGGAACATCAATTCCGAATCCTCAATCCTGAATCCTCAACCTTGAGCCCTCAGTCCTCAACAATCAGTTGTCAATCCTCAATCCTCAATAGAATATCCTCAATTCACAGCTTTCAATACTCAATCCCCATTCTTCAATCATCAAATCTCAATCCACAAACATCAATTCTCATCACTCAACCCTCAACACTCGGTCCTCAATCTTCAATCCTCAATCCTAAATCCTCAATCTTCAATCCTCAATACTCAATCTTCAATCCTCAATCCTCAATTCTCAATCCTCAATACTCAATCCTCAATCGTCAATCCTCAATTCCCAATCGTCAATCTTCAATCCTCAATCCTCAATCTTCAATCCTTAATCCTCAATCCTCCATCCCCAATCCTCAATCTTCAATCCTCAATACTCAATCTTCAATCCTCAATCCTCAATCCTCAATGCTCAATCCTCAATCCTAAATCATCAATCTTCAATACTCAATACTCAATCTTCAACCCTCAATCTTCAATCCTCAATCCTCTATCCTCAATCTTCAATCCTCAACACCCAATCCTCAATCTTCAATCCTCAATCCTCAATCCTCAATTCTCAATCCTCAGTCCTCAATCCTCAGACCTCAAGCATCAATACTCAACCCTCAGTCCTCGTCCGCAATCCACAACCCTCAATCCTCAATCCTCAATCTTCAATCATCAATATTCTATCTTCAAACCTCAATCCTCAATCCTCTATCCTCAATCCTCAATCCTGAATGTTCATTCCTCAATACAGAATCCTCAATCTTCAATCCTCAATACTCAATCCTCAATCCTCAACCCTCAATCCTCAGTCCTCAAACCTCAATCCTGAATCCTCAATCCTGAATCCTCAATCTTCAGCCCTCTGTCCTCAAAAATCAGTTTTCAATCCTCATTCCTCAATAGAATATCACCAATTCACAGTTTTCGATCCTCAATACTCAATCTGCAATCTTCAAATCTCTATCCACAGACATCAATTCTCATCACTCAACCCTCAACACTCAGTCCCCAAACCTCAATCTTCAATCCTCAATCCTCAATCCTGAATCCTCAACCTTCAGCACTCAGTCTTCAACAATCAGTTGTCAATCCTCAATCCTCAATACAACATGACCAATGCACAGTTTTCAATACTCAATACGCAATCTGCAATCTTCAAATCTCTATACACAAGCATCAATTCTCATCACTCAACCCTCAACCCTCCGTCCCCAATCCTCAATCTTCAATCCTCAATCCTCAATCCTCAATCCTCAATCCTCAATTTTCAATCCTCAATACTCAATCTTCAATCCTCAATCCTCAATCCTCAATCCTCAATCCTCAATCCTCAATCCTCAACCCTCAATCCTCAGCCCTGAAACCTCAATCCCGAATCCTCAATCCTGAATCCGCAAACCTCAGTCCTCAGTCCTCAACAATCAATTGTCAATCCTCAATCCTCAATAGAATATCCTCAATTCACAGTTTTCACTACTCAATCCCCATTCTTCAATCTTCAAATCTCAATCAACAAACATCAATTCTCATCACTCAACCCTCAACACTCAGTCCACAATCTTCAATCCTCAATCTTGAATCCTCAATACTCAATCTTCAATCCTCAATCCTCAATTCTCAATCCTCAACACTCAATCCTCAATCGTCAATCCTCAATCCCCAATCCTCAATCTTCAATCCTTTATCCTCAATCCTCAATCCCAAATCCTCAATCCACAATCCTCAACCCTCAACCCTCATTCCTCAGTCCTGAAACATCAATACCGAATCTTCAATACTGAATCCTCAATCTTCAGACCCCAGTCCTCAACAATCAATTGTCAATCCTCTATCCTCAATAGAATATCCTCAATTCACAGTTTTCAATACTCAATCCCCATTCTTCAAACTTCAAATCTCAATCCACAAACATCAATTCTCTTCACTCAACCCTCAACACTCAGTCCTCAATCTTCAATCCTCAATCCTAAATCCTCAATCTTCAATCCTCAATACTCAATCTTCAATCCTCAATCCTCAATTCTCAATCCTCAATACTCAATGCGCAGTCGTCAATCCTCAATCCTCAATCCTCATTCTTCAGTCCTCAATACCAAATCCTCAATCCTCAATCCTCAATCCTCAATCCTCAATTCGCATTCCTCAGACCTCAATCCTCAGACCTCAAGCATCAATACCCAACCCTCTGACCTCGTCCTCAATCCACAACCCTTAATCCTAAATCCGCAACCTTCAATCATCAATATTCAACCTTCAATCCTCAATCCTCAATCCTCAATCCTCAATCCTCAATCCTCAATCCTCAAACCTCAATACCGGAGCCCCAATCTTCAATCCTCAATCCTCAATCCTCAATTCTCTATCCTCAATCCTCAGTCCTTAGTCCTGAAACCTCAATCCTCAACCCTCAACCCTCATCCTCAATCCTCAATCCTCAATCCTCAATCCTCAATCATCAATCCTCAATTTTCAATCCTCAATACACAATCCTCAATCCTCAATCCTCAATACTCAATCCACAATCCTCAATCCTCAATCCTCAACCCTCAATCCTCAGTCCGGAAACCTCAATCCCGAATCCTCAATCCCGAATCCGCACACTTCAGTCCTCAGACCTCACAATCAATTGTCAATCCTCAATCCTCAATAGAATATCCTCAATTCACAGTTTTCAATACTCAATCCCCATTCTTCAATCTTCAAATCTCAATCCACAAACATCAATTCTCATCACTCAACCCTCAACACTCAGTCCACGGTCTTCAATCCTCAATCCTCAATCCTCAATCTTGAATCCTCAATACTCAATCCTCAGTCCTGAATCCTCAACTCTCAATACTCAACACTCAATCCTGAATCGTCAATCCTCAATCCCCAATCCTCAATCTTCTATACTCTATCCTCAATCCTCAATCGTCAATCCTCAATCCTCAATCTTCAATACTCAATACTCAATCTTCAATCCTCAATCCTCAATCCTCAGTCCTCAGTCCTCAATCCTCAATCCTCAATCCTCAATCTTCTATCCTCAATACTCAATCCGCAATCCTCAATCCTCAATCCTCAATCCTCAATCCTAATTCGTCACTCCTTGAAGCCCAGTACTCAATCTTCAATCCTCAATCCTCAATCCTCAATTCTCAATCCTCAATACTTAATCCTCAATCCTCAACCTTCAATCGTCAGGACTCAACCTTCAATACTCAATCCTCAATCCTCAATCCTCAATCCTCAATCCTCAATCCTCAATCCCAAATCCTCAATCCTCAATCCCCAATCCTCAACCCTCAATCCTCAGTCCTGAAACATCAATTCCAAATCCTCAATCTTGAATCCTCAACCTTCAGCCCTCAGTCCTCAATCCTCAATCCTCGATCCTCAATCCTCAATCCTTAATCTTCAATCCTCAATTCTCAATCTTTAATCCTCAATCCTCAGTCCTCAAACCTCAATTTTGAGTACTCAGTCCTGAATACTCAACCTTCAGCCCTCAGTCCTCAACAATCAGTTGCCAATCCTCAGTCCTCAATAGAATATCCTCAATTCACAGCTTTCAATACTCAATACTCAATCTGCATTCTTCAAATCTCTATCCACAAACATCAATTCTCATAACTCAACCCTCAACACTCAGTCCTCAATGTTCAGTCCTCAATCCTCAATTCTCAATATTCAATCCTCAATTCTGAATCTTCAATCCTAATTCCTCAATCCTCAATTCTCAATCCTCAATCCTCAATCTTCAATCCTCAGTCCCCAAACCTCAATCTTCAATCCTCAATCCTCAATCCTGAATCCTCAACCTTCAGCACTCAGTCTTCAACAATCAGTTGTCAATCCTCAATCCTCAATACAACATCACCAATGCACAGTTTTCAATACCCAATACGCAATCTGCAATCTTCAAATCTCTATCCACAAGCATCAATTCTCATCACTCAACCCTCAACCCTCCGTCCCCAATCCTCAATCTTCAATCCTCAATCCTCAATCCTCAATCCTCAATCCTGAATTTTCAATCCTCAATACTCAATCTTCAATCCTCAATCCTCAATCCTCAATCCTCAATCCTCAATCCTCAATCCTCAACCCTCAATCCTCAGCCCTGAAACCTCAATCCCGAATCCTGAATCCTGAATCCGCAAACCTCAGTCCTGAGTCCTCAACAATCAATTGTCAATCCTCAATCCTCAATAGAATATCCTCAATTCACAGTTTTCAATACTCAATCCCCATTCTTCAATCTTCAAATCTCAATCAACAAACATCAATTCTCATCACTCAACCCTCAACACTCAGTCCACAATCTTCAATCCTCAATCCTCAATCCTCAATCTTGAATCCTCAATACTCAATCTTCAATCCTCAATCCTCAATTCTCAATCCTCAACACTCAATTCTCAATCGTCAATCCTCAATCCCCAATCCTCAATCTTCAATCCTTTATCCTCAATCCTCAACCCTCAATCCTCAATCCTCAATCTTCAATACTCAATACTCAATCTTCAATCCTCAATCCTCAATCCTCAGTCCTCAATCCTCAATCCTCAATCCTCAATCCTCAATCTTCTATCCTCAATACTCAATCTGCAATCCTCAATCCTCAATCCTCAATCCTCAATCCTAATTCGTCACTCCTCGAAACCCAGTCCTCAATCTTCAATCCTCAATCCTCAATCCTCAATTCTCAATCCTCAATCCTCAATCCTCAATTTTCAATCCTCAATACTCAATCTTCAATACTCAATCCTCAATCCTCAATCCTCAATCCTCAATCCTCAATCCTCAATCCTCAATCCCAAATCCTCAATCCTCAATCCTCAACCCTCAACCCTCATTCCTCAGTCCTGAAACATCAATACCAAAACTTCAATACTGAATCCTCAATCTTCAGACCTCAGTCCTCAACAATCAATTGTCAATCCTCAATCCTCAATAGAATATCCTCAATTCACAGTTTTCAGTACTCAATCCCCATTCTTCAATCTTCAAATCTCAATCCACAAACATCAATTATCATCACTCAACTCTCAACACTCAGTCCTCAATCTTCAATCGTCAATCCTAAATCCGCAATCTTCAATCCTCAATACTCAATATTCAATCCTCAACCCTCAATCCTCAATCCTCAATGCTCAATCCTCAATCGTCAATCCTCAATTCCCAATCCTCACTCTTAGTCCTCAATCCTCAATATTCAATCCTGAATCGTCAATCCTCAATCCTCAATCCTCAATCTTCAATCCTCAATACTCAATCTTCAATCCTCAATCCTCAATCCTCAATCCCCAATCCTCAATCCTCAATCCTCAATCCTCAATACTCAATGCGCAGTCGTCAATCCTCAATCCTCAATCCTCATTCTTCAGTCCTCAATACCAAATCCTCAATCCTCAATCCTCAATCCTCAATCCTCAATTCGCATTCCTCAGACCTCAATCCTCAGACCTCAAGCATCAATACCCAACCCTCTGACCTCGTCCTCAATCCACAACCCTTAATCCTAAATCCGCAACCTTCAATCATCAATATTCAACCTTCAATCCTCAATCCTCAATCCTCAATCCTCAATCCTCAATCCTCAATCCTCAAACCTCAATACCGGAGCCCCAATCTTCAGTCCTCAATCCTCAATCCTCAATTCTCTATCCTCAATCCTCAGTCCTTAGTCCTGAAACCTCAATCCTCAACCCTCAACCCTCATCCTCAATCCTCAATCCTCAATCCTCAATCATCAATCCTCAATTTTCAATCCTCAATACACAATCCTCAATCCTCAATCCTCAATACTCAATCCACAATCCTCAATCCTCAATCCTCAACCCTCAATCCTCAGTCCGGAAACCTCAATCCCGAATCCTCAATCCCGAATCCGCACACTTCAGTCCTCAGACCTCACAATCAATTGTCAATCCTCAATCCTCAATAGAATATCCTCAATTCACAGTTTTCAATACTCAATCCCCATTCTTCAATCTTCAAATCTCAATCCACAAACATCAATTCCCATCACTCAACCCTCAACACTCAGTCCACGGTCTTCAATCCTCAATCCTCAATCCTCAATCTTGAATCCTCAATACTCAATCCTCAGTCCTGAATCCTCAACTCTCAATACTCAACACTCAATCCTGAATCGTCAATCCTCAATCCCCAATCCTCAATCTTCTATACTCTATCCTCAATCCTCAATCGTCAATCCTCAATCCTCAATCTTCAATACTCAATACTCAATCTTCAATCCTCAATCCTCAATCCTCAGTCCTCAGTCCTCAATCCTCAATCCTCAATCCTCAATCTTCTATCCTCAATACTCAATCCGCAATCCTCAATCCTCAATCCTCAATCCTCAATCCTAATTCGTCACTCCTTGAAGCCCAGTACTCAATCTTCAATCCTCAATCCTCAATCCTCAATTCTCAATCCTCAATACTTAATCCTCAATCCTCAACCTTCAATCGTCAGGACTCAACCTTCAATACTCAATCCTCAATCCTCAATCCTCAATCCTCAATCCTCAATCCTCAATCCCAAATCCTCAATCCTCAATCCCCAATCCTCAACCCTCAATCCTCAGTCCTGAAACATCAATTCCAAATCCTCAATCTTGAATCCTCAACCTTCAGCCCTCAGTCCTCAATCCTCAATCCTCGATCCTCAATCCTCAATCCTTAATCTTCAATCCTCAATTCTCAATCTTTAATCCTCAATCCTCTGTCCTCAAACCTCAATTTTGAGTACTCAGTCCTGAATACTCAACCTTCAGCCCTCAGTCCTCAACAATCAGTTGCCAATCCTCAGTCCTCAATAGAATATCCTCAATTCACAGCTTTCAATACTCAATACTCAATCTGCATTCTTCAAATCTCTATCCACAAACATCAATTCTCATAACTCAACCCTCAACACTCAGTCCTCAATGTTCAGTCCTCAATCCTCAATTCTCAATATTCAATCCTCAATTCTGAATCTTCAATCCTAATTCCTCAATCCTCAATTCTCAATCCTCAATCCTCAATCTTCAATCCTCAGTCCCCAAACCTCAATCTTCAATCCTCAATCCTCAATCCTGAATCCTCAACCTTCAGCACTCAGTCTTCAACAATCAGTTGTCAATCCTCAATCCTCAATACAACATCACCAATGCACAGTTTTCAATACTCAATACGCAATCTGCAATCTTCAAATCTCTATCCACAAGCATCAATTCTCATCACTCAACCCTCAACCCTCCGTCCCCAATCCTCAATCTTCAATCCTCAATCCTCAATCCTCAATCCTCAATCCTGAATTTTCAATCCTCAATACTCAATCTTCAATCCTCAATCCTCAATCCTCAATCCTCAATCCTCAATCCTCAATCCTCAACCCTCAATCCTCAGCCCTGAAACCTCAATCCCGAATCCTGAATCCTGAATCCGCAAACCTCAGTCCTGAGTCCTCAACAATCAATTGTCAATCCTCAATCCTCAATAGAATATCCTCAATTCACAGTTTTCAATACTCAATCCCCATTCTTCAATCTTCAAATCTCAATCAACAAACATCAATTCTCATCACTCAACCCTCAACACTCAGTCCACAATCTTCAATCCTCAATCCTCAATCCTCAATCTTGAATCCTCAATACTCAATCTTCAATCCTCAATCCTCAATTCTCAATCCTCAACACTCAATTCTCAATCGTCAATCCTCAATCCCCAATCCTCAATCTTCAATCCTTTATCCTCAATCCTCAACCCTCAATCCTCAATCCTCAATCTTCAATACTCAATACTCAATCTTCAATCCTCAATCCTCAATCCTCAGTCCCCAATCCTCAATCCTCAATCCTCAATCCTCAATCTTCTATCCTCAATACTCAATCTGCAATCCTCAATCCTCAATCCTCAATCCTCAATCCTAATTCGTCACTCCTCGAAACCCAGTCCTCAATCTTCAATCCTCAATCCTCAATCCTCAATTCTCAATCCTCAATCCTCAATCCTCAATTTTCAATCCTCAATACTCAATCTTCAATACTCAATCCTCAATCCTCAATCCTCAATCCTCAATCCTCAATCCTCAATCCTCAATCCCAAATCCTCAATCCTCAATCCTCAACCCTCAACCCTCATTCCTCAGTCCTGAAACATCAATACCAAAACTTCAATACTGAATCCTCAATCTTCAGACCTCAGTCCTCAACAATCAATTGTCAATCCTCAATCCTCAATAGAATATCCTCAATTCACAGTTTTCAGTACTCAATCCCCATTCTTCAATCTTCAAATCTCAATCCACAAACATCAATTATCATCACTCAACTCTCAACACTCAGTCCTCAATCTTCAATCGTCAATCCTAAATCCGCAATCTTCAATCCTCAATACTCAATCCTCAATACTCAATCTTCAATCCTCAATCCTCAATCCTCAATCCCCAATCCTCAATCCTCAATCCTCAATCCTCAACCTTCAATCCTCAATACTCAATCTCCAACCCTCAATCTTCAATCCTCAATCCTCTATCCTCATTCTTCAATCCTCAACACCCAATCCTCAATCTTCAATCCTCAACCCTCAATCCTCAGGCCACAAACCTCAATCCTGAATCCTCAGTCCTGAATCCTCAATCTTCAGCCCTCAGTCCTCAACAATCAATAGTCAGTCCTCAATCCTCAATAGAATATACCCAATTCGCAGTTTTCAATACTCAATCCCCAACCTTCAATCTTCAAATCTCAATCCACAAACATCAATTCTCATCACTCAACGCTCAACACTCAGTCCCCAATCCTCAATCTTCAATCCTCAATACTCAATCCTCAATCCTCAATCCTCAATCTTCAATCCTCAGTACTCAACCTTCAATCCTCAATCCTCAATCCTCAGTCCTCAATCCTCAATCATCAATCCTCAATTTTCAATCCTCAATACTCAATCCTCAATCCTCAATCCTCAATACTCAATCCACAATCCTCAATCCTCAATCCTCGACCCTCCATCCTCAGTCCTGAAACCACAATCCCGAATCCTCAATCCTGAATCCGCAAACTTCAGTCCTCAGACTTCAACAATCAATTGTCAATCCTCAATCCTCAATAGAATATCCTCAATTCACAGTTTTCAATACTCAATCCCCATTCTTCAATCTTCAAATCTCAATACACAAACATCAATTCTCATCACTCAACCCTCAAAACTCAGTCCACGGTCTTCAATCCTCAATCCTCAATCCTCAATCTTGAATCCTCAATACTCAATCTTCAATCCTGAATCCTCAACCCTCAATCCTCAACACTCAATCCTCAATCGTCAATCCTCAATCCCCAATCCTCAATCTTCTATCCTCTATCCTCAATCCTCAATCGTCAATCCTCAATCCTCAATCTTCAATACTCAATACTCAATCTTCAATCCTCAATCCTCAATCCTCAGTCCTCAGTCCTCAATCCTCAATCCTCAATCCTCAATCTTCTATCCTCAATACTCAATCCGCAATCCTCAATCCTCAATCCTCAATCCTCAATCCTAATTCGTCACTCCTTGAAGACCAGTCCTCAATCTTCAATCCTCAATCCTCAATCCTCAATTCTCAATCCTCAATACTCAATCCTCAATCTTCAACCTTCAATCCTCAATACTCAACCTTCAATACTCAATCCTCAATCCTCAATCCTCAATCCTCAATCCTCAATCCTGAATCCCAAATCCTCAATCCTCAATCCTCAATCCTCAACCCTCAATCCTCAGTCCTGAAACATCAATTCCGAATCCTCAATCCTGAATCCTCAACCTTCAGCCCTCAGTCCTCAACAATCAGTTGTCAATCCTCAATCCTCAATAGAATATCCTCAATTCACAGCTTTCAATACTCAATCCCCATTCTTCAATCATCAAATCTCAATCCACAAACATCAATTCTCATCACTCAACCCTCAACACTCGGTCCTCAATCTTCAATCCTCAATCCTAAATCCTCAATCTTCAATCCTCAATACTCAATCTTCAATCCTCAATCCTCAATTCTCAATCCTCAATACTCAATCCTCAATCGTCGATCCTCAATTCCCAATCGTCAATCTTCAATCCGCAATCCTCAATCTTCAATCCTTAATCCTCAATCCTCCATCCCCAATCCTCAATCTTCAATCCTCAATACTCAATCTTCAATCCTCAATCCTCAATCCTCAATGCTCAATCCTCAATCCTCAATCATCAATCTTCAATACTCAATACTCAATCTTCAACCCTCAATCTTCAATCCTCAATCCTCTATCCTCAATCTTCAATCCTCAACACCCAATCCTCAATCTTCAATCCTCAATCCTCAATCCTCAATTCTCAATCCTCAGTCCTCAATCCTCAGACCTCAAGCATCAATACTCAACCCTCAGTCCTCGTCCGCAATCCACAACCCTCAATCCTCAATCCTCAATCTTCAATCATCAATATTCTATCTTCAAACCTCAATCCTCAATCCTCTATCCTCAATCCTCAATCCTGAATGTTCATTCCTCAATACAGAATCCTCAATCTTCAATCCTCAATACTCAATCCTCAATCCTCAACCCTCAATCCTCAGTCCTCAAACCTCAATCCTGAATCCTCAATCCTGAATCCTCAATCTTCAGCCCTCTGTCCTCAAAAATCAGTTTTCAATCCTCAATCCTCAATAGAATATCACCAATTCACAGTTTTCGATCCTCAATACTCAATCTGCAATCTTCAAATCTCTATCCACAAACATCAATTCTCATCACTCAACCCTCAAAACTCAGTCCACGGTCTTCAATCCTCAATCCTCAATCCTCAATCTTGAATCCTCAATACTCAATCTTCAATCCTGAATCCTCAACCCTCAATCCTCAACACTCAATCCTCAATCGTCAATCCTCAATCCCCAATCCTCAATCTTCTATCCTCTATCCTCAATCCTCAATCGTCAATCCTCAATCCTCAATCTTCAATACTCAATACTCAATCTTCAATCCTCAATCCTCAATCCTCAGTCCTCAGTCCTCAATCCTCAATCCTCAATCCTCAATCTTCTATCCTCAATACTCAATCCGCAATCCTCAATCCTCAATCCTCAATCCTCAATCCTAATTCGTCACTCCTTGAAGACCAGTCCTCAATCTTCAATCCTCAATCCTCAATCCTCAATTCTCAATCCTCAATACTCAATCCTCAATCTTCAACCTTCAATCCTCAATACTCAACCTTCAATACTCAATCCTCAATCCTCAATCCTCAATCCTCAATCCTCAATCCTGAATCCCAAATCCTCAATCCTCAATCCTCAATCCTCAACCCTCAATCCTCAGTCCTGAAACATCAATTCCGAATCCTCAATCCTGAATCCTCAACCTTCAGCCCTCAGTCCTCAACAATCAGTTGTCAATCCTCAATCCTCAATAGAATATCCTCAATTCACAGCTTTCAATACTCAATCCCCATTCTTCAATCATCAAATCTCAATCCACAAACATCAATTCTCATCACTCAACCCTCAACACTCGGTCCTCAATCTTCAATCCTCAATCCTAAATCCTCAATCTTCAATCCTCAATACTCAATCTTCAATCCTCAATCCTCAATTCTCAATCCTCAATACTCAATCCTCAATCGTCGATCCTCAATTCCCAATCGTCAATCTTCAATCCGCAATCCTCAATCTTCAATCCTTAATCCTCAATCCTCCATCCCCAATCCTCAATCTTCAATCCTCAATACTCAATCTTCAATCCTCAATCCTCAATCCTCAATGCTCAATCCTCAATCCTCAATCATCAATCTTCAATACTCAATACTCAATCTTCAACCCTCAATCTTCAATCCTCAATCCTCTATCCTCAATCTTCAATCCTCAACACCCAATCCTCAATCTTCAATCCTCAATCCTCAATCCTCAATTCTCAATCCTCAGTCCTCAATCCTCAGACCTCAAGCATCAATACTCAACCCTCAGTCCTCGTCCGCAATCCACAACCCTCAATCCTCAATCCTCAATCTTCAATCATCAATATTCTATCTTCAAACCTCAATCCTCAATCCTCTATCCTCAATCCTCAATCCTGAATGTTCATTCCTCAATACAGAATCCTCAATCTTCAATCCTCAATACTCAATCCTCAATCCTCAACCCTCAATCCTCAGTCCTCAAACCTCAATCCTGAATCCTCAATCCTGAATCCTCAATCTTCAGCCCTCTGTCCTCAAAAATCAGTTTTCAATCCTCAATCCTCAATAGAATATCACCAATTCACAGTTTTCGATCCTCAATACTCAATCTGCAATCTTCAAATCTCTATCCACAGACATCAATTCTCATCACTCAACCCTCAACACTCAGTCCCCAAACCTCAATCTTCAATCCTCGATCCTCAATCCTGAATCCTCAACCTTCAGCACTCAGTCTTCAACAATCAGTTGTCAATCCTCAATCCTCAATACAACATCACCAATGCACAGTTTTCAATACTCAATACGCAATCTGCAATCTTCAAATCTCTATACACAAGCATCAATTCTCATCACTCAACCCTCAACCCTCCGTCCCCAATCCTCAATCTTCAATCCTCAATCCTCAATCCTCAATCCTCAATCCTCAATTTTCAATCCTCAATACTCAATCTTCAATCCTCAATCCACAATCCTCAATCCTCAATCCTCAATCCTCAATCCTCAACCCTCAATCCTCAGCCCTGAAACCTCAATCCCGAATCCTCAATCCTGAATCCGCAAACCTCAGTCCTCAGTCCTCAACAATCAATTGTCAATCCTCAATCCTCAATAGAATATCCTCAATTCACAGTTTTCACTACTCAATCCCCATTCTTCAATCTTCAAATCTCAATCAACAAACATCAATTCTCATCACTCAACCCTCAACACTCAGTCCACAATCTTCAATCCTCAATCTTGAATCCTCAATACTCAATCTTCAATCCTCAATCCTCAATTCTCAATCCTCAACACTCAATCCTCAATCGTCAATCCTCAATCCCCAATCCTCAATCTTCAATCCTTTATCCTCAATCCTCAATCCCAAATCCTCAATCCTCAATCCTCAACCCTCAACCCTCATTCCTCAGTCCTGAAACATCAATACCGAATCTTCAATACTGAATCCTCAATCTTCAGACCCCAGTCCTCAACAATCAATTGTCAATCCTCAATCCTCAATAGAATATCCTCAATTCACAGTTTTCAATACTCAATCCCCATTCTTCAAACTTCAAATCTCAATCCACAAACATCAATTCTCTTCACTCAACCCTCAACACTCAGTCCTCAATCTTCAATCCTCAATCCTAAATCCTCAATCTTCAATCCTCAATACTCAATCTTCAATCCTCAATCCTCAATTCTCAATCCTCAATACTCAATCCGCAGTCGTCAATCCTCAATCCTCAATCCTCATTCTTCAGTCCTCAATACCAAATCCTCAATCCTCAATCCTCAATCCTCAATCCTCAATTCGCATTCCTCAGACCTCAATCCTCAGACCTCAAGCATCAATACCCAACCCTCTGACCTCGTCCTCAATCCACAACCCTTAATCCTAAATCCGCAATCTTCAATCATCAATATTCAACCTTCAATCCTCAATCCTCAATCCTCAATCCTCAATCCTCAATCCTCAATCCTCAAACCTCAATACCGGAGCCCCAATCTTCAATCCTCAATCCTCAATCCTCAATTCTCTATCCTCAATCCTCAGTCCTTAGTCCTGAAACCTCAATCCTCAACCCTCAACCCTCATCCTCAATCCTCAATCCTCAATCATCAATCCTCAATTTTCAATCCTCAATACACAATCCTCAATCCTCAATCCTCAATACTCAATCCACAATCCTCAATCCTCAATCCTCAACCCTCAATCCTCAGTCCGGAAACCTCAATCCCGAATCCTCAATCCCGAATCCGCAAACTTCAGTCCTCAGACCTCACAATCAATTGTCAATCCTCAATCCTGAATAGAATATCCTCAATTCACAGTTTTCAATACTCAATCCCCATTCTTCAATCTTCAAATCTCAATCCACAAACATCAATTCTCATCACACAACCCTCAACACTCAGTCCACGGTCTTCAATCCTCAATCCTCAATCCTCAATCTTGAATCCTCAATACTCAATCTTCAGTCCTGAATCCTCAACTCTCAATCCTCAACACTCAATCCTCAATCGTCAATCCTCAATCCCCAATCCTCAATCTTCTATACTCTATCCTCAATCCTCAATCGTCAATCCTCAATCCTCAATCTTCAATACTCAATACTCAATCTTCAATACTCAATCCTCAATCCTCAGTCCTCAGTCCTCAATCCTCAATCCTCAATCCTCAATCTTCTATCCTCAATACTCAATCCGCAATCCTCAATCCTCAATCCTCAATCCTCAATCCTAATTCGTCACTCCTTGAAGCCCAGTACTCAATCTTCAATCCTCAATCCTCAATCCTCAATTCTCAATCCTCAATACTTAATCCTCAATCCTCAACCTTCAATCGTCAGGACTCAACCTTCAATACTCAATCCTCAATCCTCAATCCTCAATCCTCAATCCTCAATCCTCAATCCCAAATCCTCAATCCTCAATCCTCAATCCTCAACCCTCAATCCTCAGTCCTGAAACATCAATTCCAAATCCTCAATCTTGAATCCTCAACCTTCAGCCCTCAGTCCTCAACAATCAGTTGTCAATCCTCAATCCTCAATAGAATATCCTCAATTCACAGCTTTCAATACTCAATCCCCATTCTTCAATCATCAAATCTCAATCCACAAACATCAATTCTCATCACTCAACCCTCAACACTCAGTCCTCAATCTTCAATCCCCAATCCTAAATCCTCAATCTTCAATCCTCAATACTCAATCTTCAATCCTCAATCCTCAATTCTCAATCCTCAATACTCAATCCTCAATCCTCAATCCTCAATCCTCAATTCTCAATCCTCAGTCCTCAATCCTCAGACCTCAAGCATCAATACTCAACCTTCAGTCCTCGTCCGCAATCCACGACCCTCAATCCTCAATCCTCAATCTTCAATCAGCAATATTCAATCTTCAATCCTCAATCCTCAATCCTCAATTCTCAATCCGCAATACTCAATCCTCAATCGTCAATCCTCAACCCTGAATCCTCAACCTTCAATCCTCAATACTCAATGTTCAATACTCAATCCTCAATCCTCAATCCTCAATCCTCAATCCTCAATCCCAAGTCCTTAATCCACAATCCTCAATCCTCAACCCACAATCCTCAGTCCTGATACCTCAATACCGAATCCTCAATCCTGAATCCTCAATCCTCAGCCCTCAGTCCTCAACAATCAATTGTCAATCCTCAATCCTCAATAGAATATCTTCAATTCACAGTTTTCAATACTCAATCCCCATTCTTCAATCTTCAAATCTCAATCCACAAACATCAATTATCATCACTCAACTCTCAACACTCAGTCCTCAATCTTCAATCGTCAATCCTAAATCCGCAATCTTCAATCCTCACTACTCAATATTCAATCCTCAACCGTCAATCCTCAATCCTCAATGCTCAATCCTCAATCGTCAATCATCAATTCCCAATCCTCAATCTTAGTCCTCAATCCTCAATATTCAATCCTGAATCGTCAATCCTCAATCCTCAATCCTCAATCTTCAATCCTCAATACTCAATCTTCAATCCTCAATCCTCAATCCTCAATCCTCAATACTCAATCCTCAATCCTCAATCCTCAATCTTCAATCCTCAATACTCAATCTTCAACCCTCAATCTTCAATCCTCAATCCTCTATCCTCATTCTTCAATCCTCAACACCCAATCCTCAATCTTCAATCCTCAACCCTCAATCCTCAGTCCTGAAACCTCAATCCCGAATCCGCAAACTTCAGTCCTCAGACCTCACAATCAATTGTCAATCCTCAACCCTCAATAGAATATCCTCAATTCACAGTTTTCAATACTCAATCCCCATTCTTCAATCTTCAAATCTCAATCCACAAACATCAATTCTCATCACTCAACCCTCAACACTCAGTCCACGGTCTTCAATCCTCAATCCTCAATCCTCAATCTTGAATCCTCAATACTCAATCTTCAATCCTGAATCCTCAACCCTCAATCCTCAACACTCAATCCTCAATCGTCAATCCTCAATCCCCAATCCTCAATCTTCTATACTCTATACTCAATCCTCAATCGTCAATCCTCAATCCTCAATCTTCAATACTCAATACTCAATCTTCAATCCTCAATCCTCAATCCTCAGTCCTCAGTCCTCAATCCTCAATCCTCAATCCTCAATCTTCTATCCTCAATACTCAATCCGCAATCCTCAATCCTCAATCCTCAATCCTCAATCCTAATTCGTCACTCCTTGAAGACCAGTCCTCAATCTTCAATCCTCAATCCTCAATCCTCAATTCTCAATCCTCAATACTCAATCCTCAATCTTCAACCTTCAATCCTCAATACTCAACCTTCAATACTCAATCCTCAATCCTCAATCCTCAATCCTCAATCCTCAATCCTGAATCCCAAATCCTCAATCCTCAATCCTCAATCCTCAACCCTCAATCCTCAGTCCTGAAACATCAATTCCGAATCCTCAATCCTGAATCCTCAACCTTCAGCCCTCAGTCCTCAACAATCAGTTGTCAATCCTCAATCCTCAATAGAATATCCTCAATTCACAGCTTTCAATACTCAATCCCCATTCTTCAATCATCAAATCTCAATCCACAAACATCAATTCTCATCACTCAACCCTCAACACTCGGTCCTCAATCTTCAATCCTCAATCCTAAATCCTCAATCTTCAATCCTCAATACTCAATCTTCAATCCTCAATCCTCAATTCTCAATCCTCAATACTCAATCCTCAATCGTCGATCCTCAATTCCCAATCGTCAATCTTCAATCCGCAATCCTCAATCTTCAATCCTTAATCCTCAATCCTCCATCCCCAATCCTCAATCTTCAATCCTCAATACTCAATCTTCAATCCTCAATCCTCAATCCTCAATGCTCAATCCTCAATCCTCAATCATCAATCTTCAATACTCAATACTCAATCTTCAACCCTCAATCTTCAATCCTCAATCCTCTATCCTCAATCTTCAATCCTCAACACCCAATCCTCAATCTTCAATCCTCAATCCTCAATCCTCAATTCTCAATCCTCAGTCCTCAATCCTCAGACCTCAAGCATCAATACTCAACCCTCAGTCCTCGTCCGCAATCCACAACCCTCAATCCTCAATCCTCAATCTTCAATCATCAATATTCTATCTTCAAACCTCAATCCTCAATCCTCTATCCTCAATCCTCAATCCTGAATGTTCATTCCTCAATACAGAATCCTCAATCTTCAATCCTCAATACTCAATCCTCAATCCTCAACCCTCAATCCTCAGTCCTCAAACCTCAATCCTGAATCCTCAATCCTGAATCCTCAATCTTCAGCCCTCTGTCCTCAAAAATCAGTTTTCAATCCTCAATCCTCAATAGAATATCACCAATTCACAGTTTTCGATCCTCAATACTCAATCTGCAATCTTCAAATCTCTATCCACAGACATCAATTCTCATCACTCAACCCTCAACACTCAGTCCCCAAACCTCAATCTTCAATCCTCGATCCTCAATCCTGAATCCTCAACCTTCAGCACTCAGTCTTCAACAATCAGTTGTCAATCCTCAATCCTCAATACAACATCACCAATGCACAGTTTTCAATACTCAATACGCAATCTGCAATCTTCAAATCTCTATACACAAGCATCAATTCTCATCACTCAACCCTCAACCCTCCGTCCCCAATCCTCAATCT
The DNA here is from genome assembly GCF_051401765.1 of Calliopsis andreniformis. Lineage (NCBI taxonomy): Eukaryota > Metazoa > Arthropoda > Insecta > Hymenoptera > Andrenidae > Calliopsis > Calliopsis andreniformis. The sequence goes on along the minus strand of NW_027480520.1, from coordinate 1,316,737 downwards.
TCAATCCTCAATCCTCAATCCTCAATCCTCAATCCTCAATTTTCAATCCTCAATACTCAATCTTCAATCCTCAATCCACAATCCTCAATCCTCAATCCTCAATCCTCAATCCTCAACCCTCAATCCTCAGCCCTGAAACCTCAATCCCGAATCCTCAATCCTGAATCCGCAAACCTCAGTCCTCAGTCCTCAACAATCAATTGTCAATCCTCAATCCTCAATAGAATATCCTCAATTCACAGTTTTCACTATTCAATCCCCATTCTTCAATCTTCAAATCTCAATCAACAAACATCAATTCTCATCACTCAACCCTCAACACTCAGTCCACAATCTTCAATCCTCAATCTTGAATCCTCAATACTCAATCTTCAATCCTCAATCCTCAATTCTCAATCCTCAACACTCAATCCTCAATCGTCAATCCTCAATCCCCAATCCTCAATCTTCAATCCTTTATCCTCAATCCTCAATCCCAAATCCTCAATCCTCAATCCTCAACCCTCAACCCTCATTCCTCAGTCCTGAAACATCAATACCGAATCTTCAATACTGAATCCTCAATCTTCAGACCCCAGTCCTCAACAATCAATTGTCAATCCTCAATCCTCAATAGAATATCCTCAATTCACAGTTTTCAATACTCAATCCCCATTCTTCAAACTTCAAATCTCAATCCACAAACATCAATTCTCTTCACTCAACCCTCAACACTCAGTCCTCAATCTTCAATCCTCAATCCTAAATCCTCAATCTTCAATCCTCAATACTCAATCTTCAATCCTCAATCCTCAATTCTCAATCCTCAATACTCAATCCGCAGTCGTCAATCCTCAATCCTCAATCCTCATTCTTCAGTCCTCAATACCAAATCCTCAATCCTCAATCCTCAATCCTCAATCCTCAATTCGCATTCCTCAGACCTCAATCCTCAGACCTCAAGCATCAATACCCAACCCTCTGACCTCGTCCTCAATCCACAACCCTTAATCCTAAATCCGCAATCTTCAATCATCAATATTCAACCTTCAATCCTCAATCCTCAATCCTCAATCCTCAATCCTCAATCCTCAATCCTCAAACCTCAATACCGGAGCCCCAATCTTCAATCCTCAATCCTCAATCCTCAATTCTCTATCCTCAATCCTCAGTCCTTAGTCCTGAAACCTCAATCCTCAACCCTCAACCCTCATCCTCAATCCTCAATCCTCAATCATCAATCCTCAATTTTCAATCCTCAATACACAATCCTCAATCCTCAATCCTCAATACTCAATCCACAATCCTCAATCCTCAATCCTCAACCCTCAATCCTCAGTCCGGAAACCTCAATCCCGAATCCTCAATCCCGAATCCGCAAACTTCAGTCCTCAGACCTCACAATCAATTGTCAATCCTCAATCCTGAATAGAATATCCTCAATTCACAGTTTTCAATACTCAATCCCCATTCTTCAATCTTCAAATCTCAATCCACAAACATCAATTCTCATCACTCAACCCTCAACACTCAGTCCACGGTCTTCAATCCTCAATCCTCAATCCTCAATCTTGAATCCTCAATACTCAATCTTCAGTCCTGAATCCTCAACTCTCAATCCTCAACACTCAATCCTCAATCGTCAATCCTCAATCCCCAATCCTCAATCTTCTATACTCTATCCTCAATCCTCAATCGTCAATCCTCAATCCTCAATCTTCAATACTCAATACTCAATCTTCAATACTCAATCCTCAATCCTCAGTCCTCAGTCCTCAATCCTCAATCCTCAATCCTCAATCTTCTATCCTCAATACTCAATCCGCAATCCTCAATCCTCAATCCTCAATCCTCAATCCTCAATCCTCAATCCTCAATCCCAAATCCTCAATCCTCAATCCTCAATCCTCAACCCTCAATCCTCAGTCCTGAAACATCAATTCCAAATCCTCAATCTTGAATCCTCAACCTTCAGCCCTCAGTCCTCAACAATCAGTTGTCAATCCTCAATCCTCAATAGAATATCCTCAATTCACAGCTTTCAATACTCAATCCCCATTCTTCAATCATCAAATCTCAATCCACAAACATCAATTCTCATCACTCAACCCTCAACACTCAGTCCTCAATCTTCAATCCCCAATCCTAAATCCTCAATCTTCAATCCTCAATACTCAATCTTCAATCCTCAATCCTCAATTCTCAATCCTCAATCCTCAATCCTCAATCCTCAATCCTCAATCCTCAATTCTCAATCCTCAGTCCTCAATCCTCAGACCTCAAGCATCAATACTCAACCTTCAGTCCTCGTCCGCAATCCACGACCCTCAATCCTCAATCCTCAATCTTCAATCAGCAATATTCAATCTTCAATCCTCAATCCTCAATCCTCAATTCTCAATCCGCAATACTCAATCCTCAATCGTCAATCCTCAACCCTGAATCCTCAACCTTCAATCCTCAATACTCAATGTTCAATACTCAATCCTCAATCCTCAATCCTCAATCCTCAATCCTCAATCCCAAGTCCTTAATCCACAATCCTCAATCCTCAACCCACAATCCTCAGTCCTGATACCTCAATACCGAATCCTCAATCCTGAATCCTCAATCCTCAGCCCTCAGTCCTCAACAATCAATTGTCAATCCTCAATCCTCAATAGAATATCTTCAATTCACAGTTTTCAATACTCAATCCCCATTCTTCAATCTTCAAATCTCAATCCACAAACATCAATTATCATCACTCAACTCTCAACACTCAGTCCTCAATCTTCAATCGTCAATCCTAAATCCGCAATCTTCAATCCTCACTACTCAATATTCAATCCTCAACCGTCAATCCTCAATCCTCAATGCTCAATCCTCAATCGTCAATCATCAATTCCCAATCCTCAATCTTAGTCCTCAATCCTCAATATTCAATCCTGAATCGTCAATCCTCAATCCTCAATCCTCAATCTTCAATCCTCAATACTCAATCTTCAATCCTCAATCCTCAATCCTCAATCCTCAATACTCAATCCTCAATCCTCAATCCTCAATCTTCAATCCTCAATACTCAATCTTCAACCCTCAATCTTCAATCCTCAATCCTCTATCCTCATTCTTCAATCCTCAACACCCAATCCTCAATCTTCAATCCTCAACCCTCAATCCTCAGTCCTGAAACCTCAATCCCGAATCCGCAAACTTCAGTCCTCAGACCTCACAATCAATTGTCAATCCTCAACCCTCAATAGAATATCCTCAATTCACAGTTTTCAATACTCAATCCCCATTCTTCAATCTTCAAATCTCAATCCACAAACATCAATTCTCATCACTCAACCCTCAACACTCAGTCCACGGTCTTCAATCCTCAATCCTCAATCCTCAATCTTGAATCCTCAATACTCAATCTTCAGTCCTGAATCCTCAACTCTCAATCCTCAACACTCAATCCTCAATCGTCAATCCTCAATCCCCAATCCTCAATCTTCTATACTCTATACTCAATCCTCAATCGTCAATCCTCAATCCTCAATCTTCAATACTCAATACTCAATCTTCAATCCTCAATCCTCAATCCTCAGTCCTCAGTCCTCAATCCTCAATCCTCAATCCTCAATCTTCTATCCTCAATACTCAATCCGCAATCCTCAATCCTCAATCCTCAATCCTCAATCCTAATTCGTAACTCCTTGAAGCCCAGTACTCAATCTTCAATCCTCAATCCTCAATCCTCAATTCTCAATCCTCAATACTTAATGCTCAATCCTCAACCTTCAATCGTCAGGACTCAACCTTCAATACTCAATCCTCAATCCTCAATCCTCAATCCTCAATCCTCAATCCTCAATCCCAAATCCTCAATCCTCAATCCTCAATCCTCAACCCTCAATCCTCAGTCCTGAAACATCAATTCCAAATCCTCAATCTTGAATCCTCAACCTTCAGCCCTCAGTCCTCAACAATCAGTTGTCAATCCTCAATCCTCAATAGAATATCCTCAATTCACAGCTTTCAGTACTCAATCCCCATTCTTCAATCATCAAATCTCAATCCACAAACATCAATTCTCATCACTCAACCCTCAACACTCAGTCCTCAATCTTCAATCCCCAATCCTAAATCCTCAATCTCCAATCCTCAATACTCAATCTTCAATCCTCAATCCTCAATCCTCAATCATCAATTCTCAATCCTCAGTCCTCAATCCTGAGACCTCAAGCATCAATACTCAACCTTCAGTCCTCGTCCGCAATCCACGACCCTCAATCCTCAATCCTCAATCTTCAATCAGCAATATTCAATCTTCAATCCTCAATCCTCAATCCTCAATTCTCAATCCGCAATACTCAATCCTCAATCGTCAATCCTCAACCCTGAATCCTCAACCTTCAATCCTCAATACTCAATGTTCAATACTCAATCCTCAATCCTCAATCCTCAATCCTCAATCCTCAATCCTCAATCCTCAACACCGAATCCTCAATCTTCAATCCTCAACCCTCAATCCTCAGTCCTCAAACCTCAATCCTGAATCCTCAATCCTGAATCCTCAATCTTCAGCCCTCAGTCCTCAACAATCAATAGTCAGTCCTCAATCCTCAATAGGATATACCCAATTCGCAGTTTTCAATACTCAATCCCCAATCTTCAATCTTCAAATCTCAATTCACAAACATCAATTCTCATCACTCAACGCTCAACACTCAGTCCCCAATCCTCAATCTTCAATCCTCAATCCTCAATCCTCAATTCTCAATCCTCAATCTTCAATCCTCAGTACTCAACCTTCAATCCTCAATCCTCAATCCTCAGTCCTCAATCCTCAATCCTCAATCCTCAATCGTCAATCTCCAATCCTGAATACTCAATCTTCAATCCTCAATCCTCAATCCTCAGTCCTCAATCCTCATTCTTCAATCCTCAATACACAATTCTCAATCTTCAATCCTCAATCCTCAATTCTCAACACTCAATCCTCAATCGTCAGACCTCAAGCATCAATACTCAACCCTCAGTAGTCGTCCTCAATCCACAACCCTCAATCCTCAATCCTCAACCTTCAATCATCAATATTCAATCTTCTATCCTCTATCATCAATCCTCTATACTCAATCCTCAATACTGAATGCTCAATCCACAATACCCAATCCTCAATCTTCAATCCTCAATCCTCAATCCTCAATCCTCAATCCTCAATCCTCAATCCTCAATCCTCAATCCTCATTCTTCAATCCTCAATACCAAATCCTCAATCCTCAATCCTCAATCCTCAATCCTCAATTCGCAATCCTCAGTCCTCAATCCTCAGACCTCAAGCATCAATACCCAACCCTCTGAATCTCGTCCTCAATCCACAACCCTTAACCCTAAATCCGCAATCTTCAGTCATCAGTATTCAACCTTCAATCCTCAATCCTCAATCCCCAATTCTCAATCCTCAATCCTCAATCCTCAAACCTCAATACCGGAGCCCCAATCATCAATCCTCAATCCTCAATCCTCAATTCTCTATCCTCAATCCTCAGTCCTTAGCCCTGAAACCTCCATCCTCAACCCTCAACCCTCATCCTCAATCCTCAATCCTCAATCCTCAATCATGAATCCTTAATTTTCAATCCTCAATACTCAATCCTCAATCCTCAATCCTCAATACTCAATCCACAATCCTCAATCCTCAATCCGCAACCCTCAATCCTCAGTCCTGAAACCTCAATCCCGAATCCTCAATCCTGAATCCGCAAACTTGTGTCCTCAGACCTCAACAATCAATTGTCAATACTCAATCCTCTATAGAATATCATCAATTCACAGTTTTCAATACTCAATCCCCATTCTTCAATCTTCAAATCTCAATCCACAAACATCAATTCTCATCACTCAACCCTCAACACTCAGTCCACGGTCTTCAATTCTCAATCCCCAATCCTCAATCTTCTATCCTCTATCCTCAATCCTCAATCGTCAATCCTCAATCCTCAATCCTCAATCTTCAATACTCAATACTCAATCTTCAATCCTCAATCCTCAATCCTCAGTCCTCAGTCCTCAATCCTCAATCCTCAATCCTCAATCTTCTATCCTCAATACTCAATCCGCAATCCTCAATCCTCAATCCTCAATCCTCAATCCTAATTCGTCACTCCTTGAAGCCCAGTCCTCAATCTTCAATCCTCAATCCTCAATCCTCAATTCTCAATCCTCAATACTCAATCCTCAATCCTCAACCTTCAATCCTCAATACTCAACCTTCAATACTCAATCCTCAATCCTCAATCCTCAATCCTCAATCCTCAACCCTGAATCCCAAATCCTCAATCCTCAATCCTCAATCCTCAACCCTCAATCCTCAGTCCTGAAACATCAATTCCAAATCCTCAATCTTGAATCCTCAACCTTCAGCCCTCAGTACTCAACAATCAGTTGTCAATCCTCAATCCTCAATAGAATATCCTCAATTCACAGCTTTCAATACTCAATCCCCATTCTTCAGTCATCAAATATCTCAATCCACAAACATCAATTCTCATCACTCAACCCTCAACACTCAGTCCTCAATCTTCAACCCCAATCCTAAATCCTCAATCTTCAATCCTCAATACTCAATCTTCTATCCTCAATTCTCAATTCTCAATCCTCAATACTCAATCCTCAATCGTCAATCCTCAATTCCCAATCGTCAATCTTCAATCCTTAATCCTCAATCTTCAATCCTTAATCCTCAATCCTGCATCCCCAATCCTCAATCTTCAATCCTCAATTCTCAATCTTCAATCTTCAATCCTCAATCCTCAATCCTCAATCCTCAAACCTCAAACATCAATCTTCAATCCTCAATACTCAATCTTCAACACTCAATCTTCAATCCCCAATCCTCAATCCTCATTCTTCAATCCTCAACACCCAATCCTCAATCTTCAATCCTCAGTCCTCAATCCTCAATTCTCAATCCTCAGTCCTCAATCCTCAGACCTCAAGCATCAACACTCAACCCTCAGTCCTCGTCCGCAATCCACAACCCTCAATCCTCAATCCTCAATCTTCAATCATCAATATTCAATCTTCAATCCTCAATCCTCAATCCTCTATTCTCAATCCTCAATCCTGAATGTTCAATCCTCAATACCCAACCCTCAATCTTCAATCCTCAATACTCAATCCTCAATCCTCAATCCTCAATCCTCAGTCCTCAATCCTCAATTCTCAATCCTCAATCCTCAATCCTCAGACCTCAAACGTCAATACTCAACCCTCAGCCCTCGTCCGCTATCCACAACCCTCAATCCTCAATCCTCAATCTTCAATCATCAATCCTCAATCCTCAATCCTCAATTCTCAATCCTCAATCCTCAATCCTCAATCCTCAATCTTCAATCGTCAATCCTCAATCCTCAATCCTCAATCCTCAATCCTCAATCGTCAATCCTCAATTCCCAATTCTCAATCTTCAATCCTCAATCCTCAATCTTCAACCCTTAATCCTCAATCCTCAATCCCCAATCCTCAATCTTCAATACTGAATCTTCAATCCTCAATCCTCAATCCTCAGTCCTCAATCCTCAATCCTCATTCTTCAATCCTCAACACCCAATCCTCAATCTTCAATCCTCAATCCTCAAACCTCAATTCTCAATCCTCAGTCCTCAATCCTCAGAACTCAAGCATCAATACTCAACCCTCAGTCCTCGTCCGCAATCCACAACCCTCAATCCTCAATCCTCAATCTTCAATCATCAATATTCAATCTTCAATCCTCAATCCTCAATGCTCAATTCTCAATCCGCAATACTCAATCCTCAATCGTCAATCCTCAATCCTGAACTCTCAATCTTCAATCCTCAATACTCAATCTTCAATACTCAATCCTCAATCCTCAATCCTCAACCCTCAATCCTCAATCCTCAATCCCAAATCCTTAATCCTCAATCCTCAATCCTCAACCCACAATCCACAGTCCTGATACCTCAATACCGAATCCTCAATCCTAAATCCTCAATCCTCAGCCCTCAGTCCTCAACAATCAATTGTCAATCCTCAATCCTCAATAGAATATCTTCAATTCACAGTTTTCAATACTCAATCCCCATTCTTCAATCTTCAAATCTCAATCCACAAACATCAATTATCATCACTCAACCCTCAACACTCAGTCCTCAATCTTCAATCGTCAATACTAAATCCGCAATCTTCAATCCTCAATACTCAACATTCAATCCTCAACCCTCAATCCTCAATCCTCAATGCTCAATACTCAATCTTCAATCCTCAATCCTCAATTCACAATCCTCAACACTCAATCCTCAATCGTCAATCCTCAATCCCCAATCCTCAATCTTCAATACTCTATCCTCAATCCTCAATCCTCAATCCTCAATCCTCAACCTTCAATACCCAATACTCAATCTTCAATCCTCAATCCTCAATCCTCAGTCCTCAATCCTCAATCCTCAATCCTCAATCCTCAATCTTCAATCCTCAATACTCAATCTGCAATCCTCAGACCTCAAACATCAATACTCAACCCTCAGTCCTCGTCCGCAATCCACAAACCTCAATCCTCAATCCTCAATCTTCAATCATCAATATTCAATCTTCAATCCTCAATCCTCAATCCTCTATCCTCAATCCTCAATCCTGAATGTTCAATCCTCAATACCCAACCCTCAATCTTCAATCCTCAATACTCAATCCTCAATCCTCAATCCTCAATCCTCAGTCCTCAATCCTCAATTCTCAATCCTCAGTCCTCAATCCTCAGACCTCAAGCATCAATACTCAACCTTCAGTCCTCGTCCGCAATCCACGACCCTCAATCCTCAATCCTCAATCTTCAATCAGCAATATTCAATCTTCAATCCTCAATCCTCAATCCTCAATTCTCAATCCGCAATACTCAATCCTCAATCGTCAATCCTCAACCCTGAATCCTCAACCTTCAATCCTCAATACTCAATGTTCAATACTCAATCCTCAATCCTCAATCCTCAATCCTCAATCCTCAATCCCAAGTCCTTAATCCACAATCCTCAATCCTCAACCCACAATCCTCAGTCCTGATACCTCAATACCGAATCCTCAATCCTGAATCCTCAATCCTCAGCCCTCAGTCCTCAACAATCAATTGTCAATCCTCAATCCTCAATAGAATATCTTCAATTCACAGTTTTCAATACTCAATCCCCATTCTTCAATCTTCAAATCTCAATCCACAAACATCAATTATCATCACTCAACTCTCAACACTCAGTCCTCAATCTTCAATCGTCAATCCTAAATCCGCAATCTTCAATCCTCAATACTCAATATTCAATCCTCAACCGTCAATCCTCAATCCTCAATGCTCAATCCTCAATCGTCAATCATCAATTCCCAATCCTCAATCTTAGTCCTCAATCCTCAATATTCAATCCTGAATCGTCAATCCTCAATCCTCAATCCTCAATCTTCAATCCTAAATACTCAATCTTCAATCCTCAATCCTCAATCCTCAATCCTCAATACTCAATCCTCAATCGTCAATCCTCAATCCCCAATCCTCAATCTTCTATACTCTATCCTCAATCCTCAATCGTCAATCCTCAATCCTCAATCTTCAATACTCAATACTCAATCTTCAATCCTCAATCCTCAATCCTCAGTCCTCAGTCCTCAATCCTCAATCCTCAATCCTCAATCTTCTATCCTCAATACTCAATCCGCAATACTCAATCCTCAATCGTCAATCCTCAACCCTGAATCCTCAACCTTCAATCCTCAATACTCAATGTTCAATACTCAATCCTCAATCCTCAATCCTCAATCCTCAATCCTCAATCCCAAGTCCTTAATCCACAATCCTCAATCCTCAACCCACAATCCTCAGTCCTGATACCTCAATACCGAATCCTCAATCCTGAATCCTCAATCCTCAGCCCTCAGTCCTCAACAATCAATTGTCAATCCTCAATCCTCAATAGAATATCTTCAATTCACAGTTTTCAATACTCAATCCCCATTCTTCAATCTTCAAATCTCAATCCACAAACATCAATTATCATCACTCAACTCTCAACACTCAGTCCTCAATCTTCAATCGTCAATCCTAAATCCGCAATCTTCAATCCTCAATACTCAATATTCAATCCTCAACCGTCAATCCTCAATCCTCAATGCTCAATCCTCAATCGTCAATCATCAATTCCCAATCCTCAATCTTAGTCCTCAATCCTCAATATTCAATCCTGAATCGTCAATCCTCAATCCTCAATCCTCAATCTTCAATCCTCAATACTCAATCTTCAATCCTCAATCCTCAATCCTCAATCCTCAATACTCAATCCTCAATCGTCAATCCTCAATCCCCAATCCTCAATCTTCTATACTCTATCCTCAATCCTCAATCGTCAATCCTCAATCCTCAATCTTCAATACTCAATACTCAATCTTCAATCCTCAATCCTCAATCCTCAGTCCTCAGTCCTCAATCCTCAATCCTCAATCCTCAATCTTCTATCCTCAATACTCAATCCGCAATCCTCAATCCTCAATCCTCAATCCTCAATCCTAATTCGTCACTCCTTGAAGCCCAGTACTCAATCTTCAATCCTCAATCCTCAATCCTGAATCCTCAATCCTGAATCCTCAATCTTCAGCCCTCAGTCCTCAACAATCAATAGTCAGTCCTCAATCCTCAATAGGATATACCCAATTCGCAGTTTTCAATACTCAATCCCCAATCTTCAATCTTCAAATCTCAATTCACAAACATCAATTCTCATCACTCAACGCTCAACACTCAGTCCCCAATCCTCAATCTTCAATCCTCAATCCTCAATCCTCAATTCTCAATCCTCAATCTTCAATCCTCAGTACTCAACCTTCAATCCTCAATCCTCAATCCTCAGTCCTCAATCCTCAATCCTCAATCCTCAATCGTCAATCTCCAATCCTGAATACTCAATCTTCAATCCTCAATCCTCAATCCTCAGTCCTCAATCCTCATTCTTCAATCCTCAATACACAATTCTCAATCTTCAATCCTCAATCCTCAATTCTCAACACTCAATCCTCAATCGTCAGACCTCAAGCATCAATACTCAACCCTCAGTAGTCGTCCTCAATCCACAACCCTCAATCCTCAATCCTCAACCTTCAATCATCAATATTCAATCTTCTATCCTCTATCATCAATCCTCTATACTCAATCCTCAATACTGAATGCTCAATCCACAATACCCAATCCTCAATCTTCAATCCTCAATCCTCAATCCTCAATCCTCAATCCTCAATCCTCAATCCTCAATCCTCAATCCTCATTCTTCAATCCTCAATACCAAATCCTCAATCCTCAATCCTCAATCCTCAATCCTCAATTCGCAATCCTCAGTCCTCAATCCTCAGACCTCAAGCATCAATACCCAACCCTCTGAATCTCGTCCTCAATCCACAACCCTTAACCCTAAATCCGCAATCTTCAGTCATCAGTATTCAACCTTCAATCCTCAATCCTCAATCCCCAATTCTCAATCCTCAATCCTCAATCCTCAAACCTCAATACCGGAGCCCCAATCATCAATCCTCAATCCTCAATCCTCAATTCTCTATCCTCAATCCTCAGTCCTTAGCCCTGAAACCTCCATCCTCAACCCTCAACCGTCATCCTCAATCCTCAATCCTCAATCCTCAATCATGAATCCTTAATTTTCAATCCTCAATACTCAATCCTCAATCCTCAATCCTCAATACTCAATCCACAATCCTCAATCCTCAATCCGCAACCCTCAATCCTCAGTCCTGAAACCTCAATCCCGAATCCTCAATCCTGAATCCGCAAACTTGTGTCCTCAGACCTCAACAATCAATTGTCAATACTCAATCCTCTATAGAATATCATCAATTCACAGTTTTCAATACTCAATCCCCATTCTTCAATCTTCAAATCTCAATCCACAGACATCAATTCTCATCACTCAACCCTCAACACTCAGTCCACGGTCTTCAATTCTCAATCCCCAATCCTCAATCTTCTATCCTCTATCCTCAATCCTCAATCGTCAATCCTCAATCCTCAATCCTCAATCTTCAATACTCAATACTCAATCTTCAATCCTCAATCCTCAATCCTCAGTCCTCAGTCCTCAATCCTCAATCCTCAATCCTCAATCTTCTATCCTCAATACTCAATCCGCAATCCTCAATCCTCAATCCTCAATCCTCAATCCTAATTCGTCACTCCTTGAAGCCCAGTCCTCAATCTTCAATCCTCAATCCTCAATCCTCAATTCTCAATCCTCAATACTCAATCCTCAATCCTCAACCTTCAATCCTCAATACTCAACCTTCAATACTCAATCCTCAATCCTCAATCCTCAATCCTCAATCCTCAACCCTGAATCCCAAATCCTCAATCCTCAATCCTCAATCCTCAACCCTCAATCCTCAGTCCTGAAACATCAATTCCAAATCCTCAATCTTGAATCCTCAACCTTCAGCCCTCAGTACTCAACAATCAGTTGTCAATCCTCAATCCTCAATAGAATATCCTCAATTCACAGCTTTCAATACTCAATCCCCATTCTTCAGTCATCAAATATCTCAATCCACAAACATCAATTCTCATCACTCAACCCTCAACACTCAGTCCTCAATCTTCAACCCCAATCCTAAATCCTCAATCTTCAATCCTCAATACTCAATCTTCTATCCTCAATTCTCAATTCTCAATCCTCAATACTCAATCCTCAATCGTCAATCCTCAATTCCCAATCGTCAATCTTCAATCCTTAATCCTCAATCTTCAATCCTTAATCCTCAATCCTGCATCCCCAATCCTCAATCTTCAATCCTCAATTCTCAATCTTCAATCTTCAATCCTCAATCCTCAATCCTCAATCCTCAAACCTCAAACATCAATCTTCAATCCTCAATACTCAATCTTCAACACTCAATCTTCAATCCCCAATCCTCAATCCTCATTCTTCAATCCTCAACACCCAATCCTCAATCTTCAATCCTCAGTCCTCAATCCTCAATTCTCAATCCTCAGTCCTCAATCCTCAGACCTCAAGCATCAACACTCAACCCTCAGTCCTCGTCCGCAATCCACAACCCTCAATCCTCAATCCTCAATCTTCAATCATCAATATTCAATCTTCAATCCTCAATCCTCAATCCTCTATTCTCAATCCTCAATCCTGAATGTTCAATCCTCAATACCCAACCCTCAATCTTCAATCCTCAATACTCAATCCTCAATCCTCAATCCTCAATCCTCAGTCCTCAATCCTCAATTCTCAATCCTCAATCCTCAATCCTCAGACCTCAAACGTCAATACTCAACCCTCAGCCCTCGTCCGCTATCCACAACCCTCAATCCTCAATCCTCAATCTTCAATCATCAATCCTCAATCCTCAATCCTCAATTCTCAATCCTCAATCCTCAATCCTCAATCCTCAATCTTCAATCGTCAATCCTCAATCCTCAATCCTCAATCCTCAATCCTCAATCGTCAATCCTCAATTCCCAATTCTCAATCTTCAATCCTCAATCCTCAATCTTCAACCCTTAATCCTCAATCCTCAATCCCCAATCCTCAATCTTCAATACTGAATCTTCAATCCTCAATCCTCAATCCTCAGTCCTCAATCCTCAATCCTCATTCTTCAATCCTCAACACCCAATCCTCAATCTTCAATCCTCAATCCTCAAACCTCAATTCTCAATCCTCAGTCCTCAATCCTCAGAACTCAAGCATCAATACTCAACCCTCAGTCCTCGTCCGCAATCCACAACCCTCAATCCTCAATCCTCAATCTTCAATCATCAATATTCAATCTTCAATCCTCAATCCTCAATGCTCAATTCTCAATCCGCAATACTCAATCCTCAATCGTCAATCCTCAATCCTGAACTCTCAATCTTCAATCCTCAATACTCAATCTTCAATACTCAATCCTCAATCCTCAATCCTCAACCCTCAATCCTCAATCCTCAATCCCAAATCCTTAATCCTCAATCCTCAATCCTCAACCCACAATCCACAGTCCTGATACCTCAATACCGAATCCTCAATCCTAAATCCTCAATCCTCAGCCCTCAGTCATCAACAATCAATTGTCAATCCTCAATCCTCAATAGAATATCTTCAATTCACAGTTTTCAATACTCAATCCCCATTCTTCAATCTTCAAATCTCAATCCACAAACATCAATTATCATCACTCAACCCTCAACACTCAGTCCTCAATCTTCAATCGTCAATACTAAATCCGCAATCTTCAATCCTCAATACTCAACATTCAATCCTCAACCCTCAATCCTCAATCCTCAATGCTCAATACTCAATCTTCAATCCTCAATCCTCAATTCACAATCCTCAACACTCAATCCTCAATCGTCAATCCTCAATCCCCAATCCTCAATCTTCAATACTCTATCCTCAATCCTCAATCCTCAATCCTCAATCCTCAACCTTCAATACCCAATACTCAATCTTCAATCCTCAATCCTCAATCCTCAGTCCTCAATCCTCAATCCTCAATCCTCAATCCTCAATCTTCAATCCTCAATACTCAATCTGCAATCCTCAGACCTCAAACATCAATACTCAACCCTCAGTCCTCGTCCGCAATCCACAAACCTCAATCCTCAATCCTCAATCTTCAATCATCAATATTCAATCTTCAATCCTCAATCCTCAATCCTCTATCCTCAATCCTCAATCCTGAATGTTCAATCCTCAATACCCAACCCTCAATCTTCAATCCTCAATACTCAATCCTCAATCCTCAATCCTCAATCCTCAGTCCTCAATCCTCAATTCTCAATCCTCAGTCCTCAATCCTCAGACCTCAAGCATCAATACTCAACCTTCAGTCCTCGTCCGCAATCCACGACCCTCAATCCTCAATCCTCAATCTTCAATCAGCAATATTCAATCTTCAATCCTCAATCCTCAATCCTCAATTCTCAATCCGCAATACTCAATCCTCAATCGTCAATCCTCAACCCTGAATCCTCAACCTTCAATCCTCAATACTCAATGTTCAATACTCAATCCTCAATCCTCAATCCTCAATCCTCAATCCTCAATCCCAAGTCCTTAATCCACAATCCTCAATCCTCAACCCACAATTCTCAGTCCTGATACCTCAATACCGAATCCTCAATCCTGAATCCTCAATCCTCAGCCCTCAGTCCTCAACAATCAATTGTCAATCCTCAATCCTCAATAGAATATCTTCAATTCACAGTTTTCAATACTCAATCCCCATTCTTCAATCTTCAAATCTCAATCCACAAACATCAATTATCATCACTCAACTCTCAACACTCAGTCCTCAATCTTCAATCGTCAATCCTAAATCCGCAATCTTCAATCCTCAATACTCAATATTCAATCCTCAACCGTCAATCCTCAATCCTCAATGCTCAATCCTCAATCGTCAATCATCAATTCCCAATCCTCAATCTTAGTCCTCAATCCTCAATATTCAATCCTGAATCGTCAATCCTCAATCCTCAATCCTCAATCTTCAATCCTCAATACTCAATCTTCAATCCTCAATCCTCAATCCTCAATCCTCAATACTCAATCCTCAATCGTCAATCCTCAATCCCCAATCCTCAATCTTCTATACTCTATCCTCAATCCTCAATCGTCAATCCTCAATCCTCAATCTTCAATACTCAATACTCAATCTTCAATCCTCAATCCTCAATCCTCAGTCCTCAGTCCTCAATCCTCAATCCTCAATCCTCAATCTTCTATCCTCAATACTCAATCCGCAATACTCAATCCTCAATCGTCAATCCTCAACCCTGAATCCTCAACCTTCAATCCTCAATACTCAATGTTCAATACTCAATCCTCAATCCTCAATCCTCAATCCTCAATCCTCAATCCCAAGTCCTTAATCCACAATCCTCAATCCTCAACCCACAATCCTCAGTCCTGATACCTCAATACCGAATCCTCAATCCTGAATCCTCAATCCTCAGCCCTCAGTCCTCAACAATCAATTGTCAATCCTCAATCCTCAATAGAATATCTTCAATTCACAGTTTTCAATACTCAATCCCCATTCTTCAATCTTCAAATCTCAATCCACAAACATCAATTATCATCACTCAACTCTCAACACTCAGTCCTCAATCTTCAATCGTCAATCCTAAATCCGCAATCTTCAATCCTCAATACTCAATATTCAATCCTCAACCGTCAATCCTCAATCCTCAATGCTCAATCCTCAATCGTCAATCATCAATTCCCAATCCTCAATCTTAGTCCTCAATCCTCAATATTCAATCCTGAATCGTCAATCCTCAATCCTCAATCCTCAATCTTCAATCCTCAATACTCAATCTTCAATCCTCAATCCTCAATCCTCAATCCTCAATACTCAATCCTCAATCGTCAATCCTCAATCCCCAATCCTCAATCTTCTATACTCTATCCTCAATCCTCAATCGTCAATCCTCAATCCTCAATCTTCAATACTCAATACTCAATCTTCAATCCTCAATCCTCAATCCTCAGTCCTCAGTCCTCAATCCTCAATCCTCAATCCTCAATCTTCTATCCTCAATACTCAATCCGCAATCCTCAATCCTCAATCCTCAATCCTCAATCCTAATTCGTCACTCCTTGAAGCCCAGTACTCAATCTTCAATCCTCAATCCTCAATCCTCAATTCTCAATCCTCAATACTTAATGCTCAATCCTCAACCTTCAATCGTCAGGACTCAACCTTCAATACTCAATCCTCAATCCTCAATCCTCAATCCTCAATCCTCAATCCTCAATCCCAAATCCTCAATCCTCAATCCTCAATCCTCAACCCTCAATCCTCAGTCCTGAAACATCAATTCCAAATCCTCAATCTTGAATCCTCAACCTTCAGCCCTCAGTCCTCAACAATCAGTTGTCAATCCTCAATCCTCAATAGAATATCCTCAATTCACAGCTTTCAGTACTCAATCCCCATTCTTCAATCATCAAATCTCAATCCACAAACATCAATTCTCATCACTCAACCCTCAACACTCAGTCCTCAATCTTCAATCCCCAATCCTAAATCCTCAATCTCCAATCCTCAATACTCAATCTTCAATCCTCAATCCTCAATCCTCAATCATCAATTCTCAATCCTCAGTCCTCAATCCTGAGACCTCAAGCATCAATACTCAACCTTCAGTCCTCGTCCGCAATCCACGACCCTCAATCCTCAATCCTCAATCTTCAATCAGCAATATTCAATCTTCAATCCTCAATCCTCAATCCTCAATTCTCAATCCACAATACTCAATCCTCAATCGTCAATCCTCAACCCTGAATCCTCAACCTTCAATCCTCAATACTCAATGTTCAATACTCAATCCTCAATCCTCAATCCTCAATCCTCAATCCTCAATCCTCAATCCTCAACACCCAATCCTCAATCTTCAATCCTCAACCCTCAATCCTCAGTCCTCAAACCTCAATCCTGAATCCTCAATCCTGAATCCTCAATCTTCAGCCCTCAGTCCTCAACAATCAATAGTCAGTCCTCAATCCTCAATAGAATATACCCAATTCGCAGTTTTCAATACTCAATCCCCAATCTTCAATCTTCAAATCTCAATTCACAAACATCAATTCTCATCACTCAACGCTCAACACTCAGTCCCCAATCCTCAATCTTCAATCCTCAATCCTCAATCCTCAATCCTCAATCCTCAATCTTCAATCCTCAGTACTCAACCTTCAATCCTCAATCCTCAATCCTCAGTCCTCAATCCTCAATCCTCAATCCTCAATCGTCAATCTCCAATCCTGAATACTCAATCTTCAATCCCCAATCCTCAATCTTCAATACTCTATCCTCAATCCTCAATCCTCAATCCTCAATCCTCAACCTTCAATACCCAATACTCAATCTTCAATCCTCAATCCTCAATCCTCAGTCCTCAATCCTCAATCCTCAATCCTCAATCCTCAATCTTCAATCCTCAATACTCAATCTGCAATCCTCAGACCTCAAACATCAATACTCAACCCTCAGTCCTCGTCCGCAATCCACAAACCTCAATCCTCAATCCTCAATCTTCAATCATCAATATTCAATCTTCAATCCTCAATCCTCAATCCTCTATCCTCAATCCTCAATCCTGAATGTTCAATCCTCAATACCCAACCCTCAATCTTCAATCCTCAATACTCAATCCTCAATCCTCAATCCTCAATCCTCAGTCCTCAATCCTCAATTCTCAATCCTCAATCCTCAATCCTCAGACCTCAAACGTCAATACTCAACCCTCAGCCCTCGTCCGCAATCCACAACCCTCAATCCTCAATCCTCAATCTTCAATCATCAATTCTCAATCCTCAATCCTCAATCCTCAATCCTCAATCTTCAATCGTCAATCCTCAATCCTCAATCCTCAATCCTCAATCCTCAATCCTCAATCCTCAATCGTCAATCCTCAATTCCCAATCCTCAATCCTCAATCTTCAATCCTTAATCCTCAATCCTCAATCCCCAATCCTCAATCTTCAATACTCAATCTTCAATCCTCAATCCTCAATCCTCAGTCCACAATCCTCAATCCTCATCCTTCAATCCTCAACACCCAATCCTCAATCTTCAATCCTCAATCCTCAAACCTCAATTCTCAATCCTCAGTCCTCAATCCTCAGAACTCAAGCATCAATACTCAACCCTCAGTCCTCGTCCGCAATCCACAACACTCAATCCTCAATCCTCAATCTTCAATCATCAATATTCAATCTTCAATTCTCAATCCTCAATGCTCAATTCTCAATCCGCAATACTCAATCCTCAATCGTCAATCCTCAATCCTGAATTCTCAACCTTCAATCCTCAATACTCAGTCTTCAATACTCAATCCTCAATCCTCAATCCTCAACCCTCAATCCCCAATCCTCAATCCCAAATCCTTAATCCTCAATCCTCAATCCTCAATCCACAATCCACAGTCCTGATACCTCAATACCGAATCCTCAATCCTGAATCCTCAATCCTCAGCCCTCAGTCCTCAACAATCAATTGTCAATCCTCAATCCTCAATAGAATATCTTCAATTCACAGTTTTCAATACTCAATCCCCATTCTTCAATCTTCAAATCTCAATACACAAACATCAATTATCATCACTCAACCCTCAACACTCAGTCCTCAATCTTCAATCGTCAATCCTAAATCCGCAATCTTCGATCCTCAATACTCAACATTCAATCCTCAACCCTCAATCCTCAATCCTCAATGCTCGATCCTCAATCGTTAATCCTCAATTCCCAATCCTCAATCTTCAATCCTCAATCCTCAATATTCAATCCTGAATCGTCAATCCTCAATCCTCAATGCTCAATCTTCAATCCTCAATACTCAATCTTCAATCGTCAATCCTCAATCCTCAATCCTCAATCCTCAATCCTCAATCCTCAATCATCAATCTTCAATCCTCAATACTCAATCTTCTACCCTCAATCTTCAATCCTCAATCCTCTATCCTCATTCTTCAATCCTCAACACCCAATCCTCAATCTTCAATCCTCAATCCTCAAACCTCAATTCTCAATCCTCAGTCCTCAATCCTCAGACCTCAAACATCAATACTCAACCCTCAGTCCTCGTCCGCAATCCACAACCCTCAATCCTCAATCCTCAATCTTCAATCATCAATATTCAATCTTCAATCCTCAATCCTCAATGCTCAATTCTCAATCCGCAATACTCAATCCACAATCGTCAATCCTCAATCCTGAACGCTCAACCTTCAATCCTCAATACTCAATCTTCAATAGTCAATCCTCAATCCTCAATCCTCAACCCTCAATCCTCAATCCTCAATCCCAAATCCTTAATCCTCAATCCTCAATCCTCAACCCACAATCCACAGTCCTGATACCTCAATACCGAATCCTCAATCCTGAATCCTCAATCCTCAGCCCTCAGTCCTCAACAATCAATTGTCAATCCTCAATCCTCAATAGAATATCTTCAATTCACAGTTTTCAATACTCAATCCCCATTCTTCAATCTTCAAATCTCAATCCACAAACATCAATTATCATCACTCAACCCTCAACACTCTGTCCTCAATCTTCAATCGTCAATCCTAAATCCGCAATCTTCAATCCTCAATACTCAACATTCAATCCTAAACCCTCAATCCTCAATCCTCAATGCTCAATCCTCAATCGTCAATCCTCAATTCCCAATCCTCAATCTTCAATCCTCAATCCTCAATATTCAATCCTCAATCGTCAATCCTCAATCCTCAATGCTCAGTCCTCAATCCTCAATCCTCATTCTTCAATCCTCAACCCCAATCCTCAATCTTCAATCCTCAATCCTCAAACCTCAATTCTCAATCCTCAGTCCTCAATCCTCAGAACTCAAGCATCAATACTCAACCCTCAGTCCTCGTCCGCAATCCACAACCCTCAATCCTCAATCCTCAATCTTCAATCATCAATATTCAATCTTCAATTCTCAATCCTCAATGCTCAATTCTCAATCCGCAATACTCAATCCTCAATCGTCAATCCTCAATCCTGAATTCTCAACCTTCGATCCTCAATACTCAGTCTTCAATACTCAATCCTCAATGCTCAATCCTCAACCCTCAATCCTCAATCCTCAATCCCAAATCCTTAATCCTCAATCCTCAATCCTCAACCCACAATCCACAGTCCTGATACCTCAATACCGAATGCTCAATCCTTAATCCTCAATCCTCAGCCCTCAGTCCTCAACAATCAATTGTCAATCCTCAATCCTCAATAGAATATCTTCAATTCACAGTTTTCAATACTCAATCCCCATTCTTCAATCTTCAAATCTCAATCCACAAACATCAATTATCATCACTCAACCCTCAACACTCAGTCCTCAATCTTCAATCGTCAATCCTAAATCCGCAATCTTCAATCCTCAATACTCAACATTCAATCCTCAACCCTCAATCCTCAATGCTCAATCCTCAATCGTCAATCCTCAATTCCCAATCCTCAATCTTCAATCCTCAATCCTCAATATTCAATCATGAATCGTCAATCCTCAATCCTCAATGCTCAATCTTCAATCCTCAATATTCAATCTTCAATCGTCAATCCTCAATCCTCAATCCTCAATCCTCAATCCTCTATCCTCAATCATCAATCTTCAATCCTCAATACTCAATCTTCTACCCTCAATCTTCAATCCTCAATCCTCTATCCTCGTTCTTCAATCCTCAACACCCAATCCTCAATCTTCAATCCTCAATCCTCAAACCTCAATTCTCAATCCTCAGTCCTCAATCCTCAGACCTCAAACATCAATACTCAACCCTGAGTCCTCGTCCGCAATCCACAACCCTCAATCCTCAATCCTCAATCTTCAATCATCAATATTCAATCTTCAATCCTCAATCCTCAATGCTCAATTCTCAATCCGCAATACTCAATCCTCAATCGTCAATCCTCAATCCTGAACTCTCAATCTTCAATCCTCAATACTCAATCTTCAATACTCAATCCTCAATCCTCAATCCTCAACCCTCAATCCTCAATCCTCAATCCCAAATCCTTAATCCTCAATCCTCAATCCTCAACCCACAATCCACAGTCCTGATACCTCAATACCGAATCCTCAATCCTAAATCCTCAATCCTCAGCCCTCAGTCCTCAACAATCAATTGTCAATCCTCAATCCTCAATAGAATATCTTCAATTCACAGTTTTCAATACTCAATCCCCATTCTTCAATCTTCAAATCTCAATCCACAAACATCAATTATCATCACTCAACCCTCAACACTCAGTCCTCAATCTCCAATCGTCAATCCTAAATCCGCAATCTTCAATCCTCAATACTCAACATTCAATCCTCAGCCCTCAATCCTCAATCCTCAATGCTCAATACTCAATCTTCAATCCTCAATCTTCAATTCACAATCCTCAACACTCAATCCTCAATCGTCAATCCTCAATCCTCAATCCTCAATCCTCAATCCTCAACCTTCAATACCCAATACTCAATCTTCAATCCTCAATCCTCAATCCTCAGTCCTCAATCCTCAATCCTCAATCCTCAATCCTCAATCTTCAATCCTCAATACTCAATCTGCAATCCTCAGACCTCAAACATCAATACTCAACCCTCAGTCCTCGTCCGCAATCCACAAACCTCAATCCTCAATCCTCAATCTTCAATCATCAATATTCAATCTTCAATCCTCAATCCTCAATCCTCTATCCTCAATCCTCAATCCTGAATGTTCAATCCTCAATACCCAACCCTCAATCTTCAATCCTCAATACTCAATCCTCAATCCTCAATCCTCAATCCTCAGTCCTCAATCCTCAATTCTCAATCCTCAATCCTCAATCCTCAGACCTCAAACGTCAATACTCAACCCTCAGCCCTCGTCCGCAATCCACAACCCTCAATCCTCAATCCTCAATCTTCAATCATCAATCCTCAATCCTCAATCCTCAATTCTCAATCCTCAATCCTCAATCCTCAATCCTCAATCTTCAATCGTCAATCCTCAATCCTCAATCCTCAATCCTCAATCCTCAATCCTCAATCCTCAATCGTCAATCCTCAATTCCCAATCCTCAATCCTCAATCTTCAATCCTTAATCCTCAATCCTCAATCCTCAATCCCCAATCCTCAATCTTCAATACTCAATCTTCAATCCTCAATCCTCAATCCTCAGTCCACAATCCTCAATCCTCATCCTTCAATCCTCAACACCCAATCCTCAATCTTCAATCCTCAATCCTCAAACCTCAATTCTCAATCCTCAGTCCTCAATCCTCAGAACTCAAGCATCAATACTCAACCCTCAGTCCTCGTCCGCAATCCACAACCCTCAATCCTCAATCCTCAATCTTCAATCATCAATATTCAATCTTCAATTCTCAATCCTCAATGCTCAATTCTCAATCCGCAATACTCAATCCTCAATCGTCAATCCTCAATCCTGAATTCTCAACCTTCAATCCTCAATACTCAGTCTTCAATACTCAATCCTCAATCCTCAATCCTCAACCCTCAATCCTCAATCCTCAATCCCAAATCCTTAATCCTCAATCCTCAATCCTCAATCCACAATCCACAGTCCTGATACATCAATACCGAATCCTCAATCCTGAATCCTCAATCCTCAGCCCTCAGTCCTCAACAATCAATTGTCAATCCTCAATCCTCAATAGAATATCTTCAATTCACAGTTTTCAATACTCAATCCCCATTCTTCAATCTTCAAATCTCAATACACAAACATCAATTATCATCACTCAACCCTCAACACTCAGTCCTCAATCTTCAATCGTCAATCCTAAATCCGCAATCTTCGATCCTCAATACTCAACATTCAATCCTCAACCCTCAATCCTCAATCCTCAATGCTCGATCCTCAATCGTTAATCCTCAATTCCCAATCCTCAATCTTCAATCCTCAATCCTCAATATTCAATCCTGAATCGTCAATCCTCAATCCTCAATGCTCAATCTTCAATCCTCAATACTCAATCTTCAATCGTCAATCCTCAATCCTCAATCCTCAATCCTCAATCCTCAATCCTCAATCATCAATCTTCAATCCTCAATACTCAATCTTCTACCCTCAATCTTCAATCCTCAATCCTCTATCCTCATTCTTCAATCCTCAACACCCAATCCTCAATCTTCAATCCTCAATCCTCAAACCTCAATTCTCAATCCTCAGTCCTCAATCCTCAGACCTCAAACATCAATACTCAACCCTCAGTCCTCGTCCGCAATCCACAACCCTCAATCCTCAATCCTCAATCTTCAATCATCAATATTCAATCTTCAATCCTCAATCCTCAATGCTCAATTCTCAATCCGCAATACTCAATCCACAATCGTCAATCCTCAATCCTGAACGCTCAACCTTCAATCCTCAATACTCAATCTTCAATAGTCAATCCTCAATCCTCAACCCTCAATCCTCAATCCTCAATCCCAAATCCTTAATCCTCAATCCTCACTCCTCAACCCACAATCCACAGTCCTGATACCTCAATACCGAATCCTCAATCCTGAATCCTCAATCCTCAGCCCTCAGTCCTCAACAATCAATTGTCAATCCTCAATCCTCAATAGAATATCTTCAATTCACAGTTTTCAATACTCAATCCCCATTCTTCAATCTTCAAATCTCAATCCACAAACATCAATTATCATCACTCAACCCTCAACACTCTGTCCTCAATCTTCAATCGTCAATCCTAAATCCGCAATCTTCAATCCTCAATACTCAACATTCAATCCTAAACCCTCAATCCTCAATCCTCAATGCTCAATCCTCAATCGTCAATCCTCAATTCCCAATCCTCAATCTTCAATCCTCAATCCTCAATATTCAATCCTGAATCGTCAATCCTCAATCCTCAATGCTCAGTCTTCAATCCTCAATACTCAATCTTCAATCGTCAATCCTCAATCCTCAATCCTCAGTCCTCAATCCTCAATCCTCAATCATCAATCTTGAATCCTCAATACTCAATCTTCTACCCTCAATCTTCAATCCTCAATCCTCTATCCTCATTCTTCAATCCTCAACACCCAATCCTCAATCTTCAATCCTCAGTCCTCAATCCTCAATTCTCAATCCTCAATCCTCAATCCTCAGACCTCAAACATCAATACTCAAGCCTCAGTCCTCGTCCGCAATCCACAAACCTCAATCCTCAATCCTCAATCTTCAATCATCAATATTCAATCTTCAATCCTCAATCCTCAATCCTCTATCCTCAATCCTCGATCCTGAATGTTCAATCCTCAATACCCAATCCTCAATCTTCAATCCTCAATACTCAATCCTCAATCCTCAATCCTCAATCCTCAGTCCTCAATCCTCAATTCTCAATCCTCAATCCTCAATCCTCAGACCTCAAACATCAATACTCAACCCTCAGCCCTCGTCCGCAATCCACAACCCTCAATCCTCAATCCTCAAAATTCAATCATCAATCCTCAATCCTCAATCCTCAATTCTCAATCCTCAATCCTCAATCCTCAATCCTCAATCTTCAATCCTTAATCCTCAATCCTCAATTCTCAATCCTCAATCCTCAATCGTCAATCCTCAATTCCCAATCCTCAATCTTCAATCCCCAATCCTCAATCTTCAATCCTTAATCCTCAATCCTCAATCCCCAATCCTCAATCTTCAATACTCAACCTTCAATCCTCAATCCTCAATCCTCAGTCCTCAATCCTCAATCCTCATTCTTCAATACTCAACACCCAATCCTCAATCTTCAATCCTCAATCCTCAACCCTCAATTCTCAATCCTCAGTCCTCAATCCTCAGCCCTCAATCCTCAATCCTCATTCTTCAATCCTCAATACACAATTCTCAATCTTCAATCCTCAATCCTCAATTCTCAACACTCAATCCTCAATCGTCAGACCTCAAGCATCAATACTCAACCCTCAGTAGTCGTCCGCAATCCACAACCCTCAATCCTCAATCCTCAACCTTCAATCATCAATATTCAATCTTCAATCCTCAATCATCAATCCTCTATACTCAATCCTCAATCCTGAATGTTCAATCCGCAATACCCAATCCTCAATCTCCAATCCTCAATCCTCAATCCTCAATCCTCAATCCTCAATCCTCAATCCTCAATCCTCAATCCTCATTCTTCAATCCTCAATACCAAATCCTCAATCCTCAATCCTCAATTCTCAATCCTCAATTCGCAATCCTCAGTCCTCAATCCTCAGACCTCAAGCATCAATACCCAACCCTCTGACCTCGTCCTCAATCCACAACCCTTAATCCTAAATCCGCAATCTTCAATCAGCAATATTCAACCTTCAATCCTCAATCCTCAATCCTCAATCCTCAATCCTCAATCCTCAATCCTCAAACCTCAATACCGGAGCCTCAATCTTCAATCCT
Organism: Calliopsis andreniformis; assembly: GCF_051401765.1. Classification (NCBI taxonomy): domain Eukaryota; kingdom Metazoa; phylum Arthropoda; class Insecta; order Hymenoptera; family Andrenidae; genus Calliopsis; species Calliopsis andreniformis. The sequence continues at coordinate 1,290,854 of NW_027480520.1, read as the reverse complement.
CAATCCTCAATCCTCAATTCTCTATCCTCAATCCTCAGTCCTTAGTCCTCAAACCTCAATCCTCAACCCTCAACCCTCATCCTCAATCCTCAATCCTCAATCCTCAATCATCAATCCTCAATTTTCAATCCTCAATACTCAATCCTCAATCCTCAATCCTCAATACTCAATCCACAATCCTCAATCCTCAATCCTCAACCCTCAATCCTCAGTCCTGAAACATCAATTCCAAATCCTCAATCTTGAATCCTCAACCTTCAGCCCTCAGTACTCAACAATCAGTTGTCAATCCTCAATCATCAATAGAATATCCTCAATTCACAGCTTTCAATACTCAATCCCCATTCTTCAGTCATCAAATCTCAATCCACAAACATCAATTCTCATCACTCAACCCTCAACACTCAGTCCTCATTCTTCAATCCCCAATCCTAAATCCTCAATCTTCAATCCTCAATACTCAATCTTCAATCCTCAATCCTCAATTCTCAATCCTCAATACTCAATCCTCAATCGTCAATCCTCAATTCCCAATCGTCAATCTTCAATCCTTAATCCTCAATCTTCAATCCTTAATCCTCAATCCTCCATCCCCAATCCTCAATCTTCAATCCTCAATACTCAATCTTCAATCTTCAATCCTCAATCCTCAATCCTCAATCCTCAAACCTCAAACATCAATCTTCAATCCTCAATACTCAATCTTCAACACTCAATCTTCAATCCCCGATCCTCAATCCTCAGTCTTCAATCCTCAACACCCAATCCTCAATCTTCAATCCTCAGTCCTCAATCCTCAATTCTCAATCCTCAGTCCTCAATCCTCAGACCTCAAGCATCAATACTCAACCCTCAGTCCTCGTCCGCAATCCACAACCCTCAATCCTCAATCCTCAATCTTCAATCATCAATATTCAATCTTCAATCCTCAATCCTCAATCCTCAATTCTCAATCCGCAATACTCAATCCTCAATCATCAATCCTCAATCCTGAATCCTCAACATTCAATCCTCAATACTCAATCTTCAACACTCAGTCCTCAATCCTCAATCCTCAATCCTCAATCATCAATCCTCAATCCCAAATCCTTAATCCTCAATCCTCAATCCTCAACCCACAATCCTCAGTCCTGATACCTCAATACCGAATCCTCAATCCTCAGCCCTGAGTCCTCAAGAATCAATTGTCAATCCTCAATCCTCAACAGAATATCTTCAATTAACAGTTTTCAATACTCAATCCCCATTCTTCAATCATCAAATCTCAATCCACAAACATCAATTCTCATCACTCAACCCTCAACACTCGGTCCTCAATCTTCAATCCTCAATCCTAAATCCTCAATCTTCAATCCTCAATACTCAATCTTCAATCCTCAATCCTCAATCCTCAATCCTCAATACTCAATCCTCAATCTTCAACCCTCAGTTCCCAATCCTCAATCTTCAATCCTCAATCCTCAATCTTCAATCCTTAATCCTCAATCCTCCATCCCCAATCCTCAATCTTCAATCCTCAATACTCAATCTTCAATCCTCAATCCTCAATCCTCAATCCTCAATCCTCAATCCTCAATCCTCAATCCTCAATCCTCAATCTTCAATCCTCAATCCTAATTCGTCACTCCATGAAGCCCAGTCCTCAATCTTCAATCCTCAATCCTCAGTCATCAATTCTCAATCCTCAATCCTCAATCCTCAATCCTCAACCTTCAATCCTCAATACTCAACCTTCAATACTCAATCCTCAATCCTCAATCCTCAATCCTCAATCCCCAATCCTCAATCCCAAATCCTCAATCCTCAATCCTCAAGCCTCAACCCTCAATCCTCAGTCCTGAAACATCAATTCCGAATCCTCAATCCTGAATCCTCAACCTTCAGCCCTCAGTCCTCAACAATCAGTTGTCAATCCTCAATCCTCAATAGAATATCCTCAATTCACAGCTTTCAATACTCAATCCCCATTCTTCAATCATCAAATCTCAATCCACAAACATCAATTCTCATCACTCAACGCTCAACACTCGGTCCTCAATCTTCAATCCTCAATCCTAAATCCTCAATCTTCAATCCTCAATACTCAATCTTCAATACTTAATCCTCAATTCTCAATCCTCAATACTCAATCCTCAACCTTCAGCCCTCAATTCCCAATCCTCAATCTTCAATCCTCAATCCTCAATCTTCAATCCTTAATCCTCAATCCTCCATCCCCAATCCTCAATCTTCAATCCTCAATACTCAATCTTCAATCCTCAATCCTCAATCCTCAATCCTCAATCCTCAATCCTCAATCATCAATCTTCAATCCTCAATACTCAATCTTCAACCCTCAGTCTTCAATCCTCAATCCTCTATCCTCATTCTTCAATCCTCAACACCCAATCCTCAATCTTCAATCCTCAATCCTCAATCCTCAATTCTCAATCCTCAATCCTGAATCCTCAGACCTCAAACATGAATACTCAACCCTCAGTCCTCGTCCGCAATCCGCAACCCTCAATCCTCAATCCTCAATCTTCAATCATCAATATTCAATCTTCAAACGTCAATCCTCAATCCTCTATCCTCAATCCTCAATCCTGAATGTTCAATCCTCAATACAGAATCCTCAATCTTCAATCCTCAATACTCAATCCTCAATCCTCAACCCTCAATCCTCAGTCCTCAAACCTCAATCCTGAATCCTCAATCCTGAATCCTCAACCTTCAGCCCTCAGTCCTCAACAATCAATTGTCAGTCCTCAATGCTCAATAGAATATACCCAATACGCAGGTTTCAATACTCAATCCCCAATGTTCAATCTTCAAATCTCAATCCACAAACATCAATTCTCATCACTCAACGCTCAACACTCAGTCCCCAATCCTCAATCTTCAATCCTCAATCCTCAATCCTCAATTCTCAATCCTCAATCCTCAGTCCTGAGTCCTCAGACCTCAACCCTCAACCCTCAGACCTCATCCTCAATCCTCAATCCTCGATCCTCAATCCTCAATCCTTAATCTTCAATCCTCAATACTCAATCTTTAATCCTCAATCCTCAGTCCTCAAACCTCAATTCTGAGTACTCAGTCCTGAATACTCAACCTTCAGCCCTCAGTCCTCAACAATCAGTTGCCAATCCTCAGTCCTCAATAGAATATCCTCAATTCACAGCTTTCAATACTCAATACTCAATCTGCATTCTTCAAATCTCTATCCACAAACACCAATTCTCATAACTCAACCCTCAACACTCAGTCCTCAATGTTCAGTCCTCAATCCTCAATTCTCAATATTCAATCCTCAATTCTGAATCTTCAATCCTAATTCCTCAATCCTCAATTCTCAATCCTCAATCCTCAATCTTCAATCCTCAGTCCCCAAACCTCAATCTTCAATCCTCAATCCTCAATCCTGAATCCTCAACCTTCAGCACTCAGTCTTCAACAATCAGTTGTCAATCCTCAATCCTCAATACAACATCACCAATGCACAGTTTTCAATACTCAATACTCAATCTGCAATCTTCAAATCTCTATCCACAAGCATCAATTCTCATCACTCAACCCACAACCCTCCGTCCCCAATTCTCAATCTTCAATCCTCAATCCTCAATCCTCAATCCTCAATCCTCAATTTTCAATCCTCAATACTCAATCTTCAATCCTCAATCCTCAATCCTCAATCCTCAATCCTCAATCCTCAATCCTCAACCCTCAATCCTCAGCCCTGAAACCTCAATCCCGAATCCTCAATCCTGAATCCGCAAACCTCAGTCCTCAGTCCTCAACAATCAATTGTCAATCCTCAATCCTCAATAGAATATCCTCAATTCACAGTTTTCAATACTCAATCCCCATTCTTCAATCTTCAAACCTCAATCCACAAACATCAATTCTCATCACTCAACACTCAACACTCAGTCCTCAATCTTCAATCCTCAATCCTCAATCCTCAATCTTGAATCCTCAATACTCAATCTTCAATCCTCAATCCTCAATTGTCAATCCTCAACACTCAATCCTCAATCGTCAATCCTGAATCCCCAATCCTCAATCTTCAATCCTCTATCCTCAATCCTCAATCCTCAATCCTCAATCCTCAATCATCAATCTTCAATACTCAATACTCAATCTTCAATCCTCAATCCTCAATCCTCAATCCCCAATCCTCAATCTTCAATCCTCTATCCTCAATCCTCAATCCTCAATCCTCAATCCTCAACCTTCAATACCCAATACTCAATCTTCAATCCTCAATCCTCAATCCTCAGTCCTCGATCCTCAATCCTCAATCCTCAATCCTCAATCTTCAATCCTCAATACTCAATCTGCAATCCTCAGACCTCAAACATCAATACTCAACCCTCAGTCCTCGTCCGCAATCCACAAACCTCAATCCTCAATCCTCAATCTTCAATCATCAATATTCAATCTTCAATCCTCAATCCTCAATCCTCTATCCTCAATCCTCAATCCTGAATGTTCAATCCTCAATACCCAATCCACAATCTTCAATCCTCAATACTCAATCCTCAATCCTCAATCCTCAATCCTCAGTCCTCAATCCTCAATTCTCAAACCTCAATCCTCAATCCTCAGACCTCAAACGTCAATACTCAACCCTCAGCCCTCGTCCGCAATCCACAACACTCAATCCTCAATCCTCAATCTTCAATCATCAATCCTCAATCCTCAATCCTCAATTCTCAATCCTCAATCCTCAATCCTCAATCCTCAATCTTCAATCGTCAATCCTCAATCCTCAATCATCAATCCTCAATCCTCAATCGTCAATCCTCAATTCCCAATTCTCAATCTTCAATCCTCAATCCTCAATCTTCAATCCTTAATCCTCAATCCTCAATCCCCAATCCTCAATCTTCAATACTCAATCTTCAATCCTCAATACTCAATCCTCAGTCCTCAATCCTCAATCCTCATTCTTCAATCCTCAACACCCAATCCTCAATCTTCAATCCTCAATCCTCAAACCTCAATTCTCAAATCCTCAGTCCTCAATCCTCAGAACTCAAGCATCAATACTCAACCCTCAGTCCTCGTCCGCAATCCACAACCCTCAATCCTCAATCCTCAATCTTCAATCATCAATATTCAATCTTCAATTCTCAATCCTCAATGCTCAATTCTCAATCCGCAATACTCAATCCTCAATCGTCAATCCTCAATCCTGAATTCTCAACCTTCGATCCTCAATACTCAGTCTTCAATACTCAATCCTCAATGCTCAATCCTCAACCCTCAATCCTCAATCCTCAATCCCAAATCCTTAATCCTCAAACCTCAATCCTCAACCCACAATCCACAGTCCTGATACCTCAATACCGAATGCTCAATCCTGAATCCTCAATCCTCAGCCCTCAGTCCTCAACAATCAATTGTCAATCCTCAATCCTTAATAGAATATCTTCAATTCACAGTTTTCAATACTCAATCCCCATTCTTCAATCTTCAAATCTCAATCCACAAACATCAATTATCATCACTCAACCCTCAACACTCAGTCCTCAATCTTCAATCGTCAATCCTAAATCCGCAATCTTCAATCCTCAATACTCAACATTCAATCCTCAACCCTCAATCCTCAATCCTCAATGCTCAATCCTCAATCGTCAATCCTCAATTCCCAATCCTCAATCTTCAATCCTCAATCCTCAATATTCAATCCTGAATCGTCAATCCTCAATCCTCAATGCTCAATCTTCAATCCTCAATATTCAATCTTCAATCGTCAATCCTCAATCCTCAATCCTCAATCCTCAATCCTCTATCCTCAATCATCAATCTTCAATCCTCAATACTCAATCTTCTACCCTCAATCTTCAATCCCCGATCCTCAATCCTCAGTCTTCAATCCTCAACACCCAATCCTCAATCTTCAATCCTCAGTCCTCAATCCTCAATTCTCAATCCTCAGTCCTCAATCCTCAGACCTCAAGCATCAATACTCAACCCTCAGTCCTCGTCCGCAATCCACAACCCTCAATCCTCAATCCTCAATCTTCAATCATCAATATTCAATCTTCAATCCTCAATCCTCAATCCTCAATTCTCAATCCGCAATACTCAATCCTCAATCGTCAATCCTCAATCCTGAATCCTCAACATTCAATCCTCAATACTCAATCTTCAACACTCAATCCTCAATCCTCAATCCTCAATCCTCAATCCTCAATCGTCAATCCCAAATCCTTAATCCTCAATCCTCAATCCTCAACCCACAATCCTCAGTCCTGATACCTCAATACCGAATCCTCAATCCTGAATCCTCAATCCTCAGCCCTGAGTCCTCAAGAATCAATTGTCAATCCTCAATCCTCAACAGAATATCTTCAATTAACAGTTTTCAATACTCAATCCCCATTCTTCAATCATCAAATCTCAATCCACAAACATCAATTCTCATCACTCAACCCTCAACACTCGGTCCTCAATCTTCATTCCTTAATCCTCAATCCTCAATCCCCAATCGTCAATCTTCAATACTCAATCTTCAATCCTCAATCCTCAATCCTCAGTCCTCAATCCTCAATCCTCATTCTTCAATCCTCAACACCCAATCCTCGATCTTCAATCCTCAGTCCTCAATCCTCAATTCTCAATCCTCAATCCTCAATCCTCAGACCTCAAACATCAATACTCAAGCCTCAGTCCTCGTCCGCAATCCACAAACCTCAATCTTCAACCCTCAATCTTCAATCATCAATATTCAATCTTCAATCCTCAATCCTCAATCCTCTATCCTCAATCCTCGATCCTGAATGTTCAATCCTCAATACCCAATCCTCAATCTTCAATCCTCAATACTCAATCCTCAATCCTCAATCCTCAATCCTCAGTCCTCAATCCTCAATTCTCAATCCTCAATCCTCAATCCTCAGACCTCAAACATCAATACTCAACCCTCAGCCCTCGTCCGCAATCCACAACCCTCAATCCTCAATCCTCAAACTTCAATCATCAATCCTCAATCCTCAATCCTCAATTCTCAATCCTCAATCCTCAATCCTCAATCCTCAATCTTCAATCCTTAATCCTCAATCCTCAATTCTCAATCCTCAATCCTCAATCGTCAATCCTCAATTCCCAATCCTCAATCTTCAATCCTCAATCCTCAATCTTCAATCCTTAATCCTCAATCCTCAATCCCCAAACCTCAATCTTCAATACTCAATCTTCAATCCTCAATCCTCAATCCTCAGTCCTCAATCCTCAATCCTCATTCTTCAATACTCAACACCCAAACCTCAATCTTCAATCCTCAATCCTCAATCCTCAATTCTCAATCCTCAGTCCTCAATCCTCAGCCCTCAATCCTCAATCCTCATTCTTCAATCCTCAATACACAATTCTCAATCTTCAATCCTCAATCCTCAATTCTCAACACTCAATCCTCAATCGTCAGACCTCAAGCATCAATACTCAACCCTCAGTAGTCGTCCGCAATCCACAACCCTCAATCCTCAATCCTCAACCTTCAATCATCAATATTCAATCTTCAATCCTCAATCATCAATCCTCTATACTCAATCCTCAATCCTGAATGTTCAATCCGCAATACCCAATCCTCAATTCTCAATCCTCAATCCTCAATCGTCAATCCTCAATTCCCAATCCTCAATCTTCAATCCTCAATCCTCAATCTTCAATCCTTAATCCTCAATCCTCAATCCCCAATCCTCAATCTTCAATACTCAATCTTCAATCCTCAATCCTCAATCCTCAGTCCTCAATCCTAAATCCTCATTCTTCAATACTCAACACCCAATCCTCAATCTTCAATCCTCAATCCTCAATCCTCAATTCTCAATCCTCAGTCCTCAATCCTCAGCCCTCAGCCCTCAATCCTCAATCCTCATTCTTCAATCCTCAATACACAATTCTCAATCTTCAACCCTCAATCCTCAATTCTCAACACTCAATCCTCAATCGTCAGACCTCAAGCATCAATACTCAACCCTCAGTAGTCGTCCGCAATCCACAACCCTCAATCCTCAATCCTCAACCTTCAATCATCAATATTCAATCTTCAATCCTCAATCATCAATCCTCTATACTCAATCCTCAATCCTGAATGTTCAATCCGCAATACCCAATCCTCAATCTCCAATCCTCAATCCTCAATCCTCAATCCTCAACCCTCAATCCTCAATCCTCAATCCTCAATTCTCAATCCTCAGTCCTCAATCCTCAGCCCTCAATCCTCAATCCTCATTCTTCAATCCTCAATACACAATTCTCAATCTTCAATCCTCAATCCTCAATTCTCAACACTCAATCCTCAATCGTCAGACCTCAAGCATCAATACTCAACCCTCAGTAGTCGTCCGCAATCCACAACCCTCAATCCTCAATCCTCAACCTTCAATCATCAATATTCAATCTTCAATCCTCAATCATCAATCCTCTATACTCAATCCTCAATCCTGAATGTTCAATCCGCAATACCCAATCCTCAATTCTCAATCCTCAATCCTCAATCGTCAATCCTCAATTCCCAATCCTCAATCTTCAATCCTCAATCCTCAATCTTCAATCCTTAATCCTCAATCCTCAATCCCCAATTCTCAATCTTCAATACTCAATCTTCAATCCTCAATCCTCAATCCTCAGTCCTCAATCCTAAATCCTCATTCTTCAATACTCAACACCCAATCCTCAATCTTCAATCCTCAATCCTCAATCCTCAATTCTCAATCCTCAGTCCTCAATCCTCAGCCCTCAATCCTCAATCCTCATTCTTCAATCCTCAATACACAATTCTCAATCTTCAATCCTCAATCCTCAATTCTCAACACTCAATCCTCAATCGTCAGACCTCAAGCATCAATACTCAACCCTCAGTAGTCGTCCGCAATCCACAACCCTCAATCCTCAATCCTCAACCTTCAATCATCAATATTCAATCTTCAATCCTCAATCATCAATCCTCTATACTCAATCCTCAATCCTGAATGTTCAATCCGCAATACCCAATCCTCAATCTCCAATCCTCAATCCTCAATCCTCAATCCTCAACCCTCAATCCTCAATCCTCAATCCTCATTCTTCAATCCTCAATACCAAATCCTCAATCCTCAATCCTCAATTCTCAATCCTCAATTCGCAATCCTCAGTCCTCAATCCTCAATCCTCAATCCTCAATCTTCAATCCTCAATCCTAATTCGTCACTCCATGAAGCCCAGTCCTCAATCTTCAATCCTCAATCCTCAGTCATCAATTCTCAATCCTCAATCCTCAATCCTCAATCCTCAACCTTCAATCCTCAATACTCAACCTTCAATACTCAATCCTCAATCCTCAATCCTCAATCCTCAATCCCCAATCCTCAATCCCAAATCCTCAATCCTCAATCCTCAATCCTCAACCCTCAATCCTCAGTCCTGAAACATCAATTCCGAATCCTCAATCCTGAATCCTCAACCTTCAGCCCTCAGTCCTCAACAATCAGTTGTCAATCCTCAATCCTCAATAGAATATCCTCAATTCACAGCTTTCAATACTCAATCCCCATTCTTCAATCATCAAATCTCAATCCACAAACATCAATTCTCATCACTCAACCCTCAACACTCGGTCCTCAATCTTCAATCCTCAATCCTAAATCCTCAATCTTCAATCCTCAATACTCAATCTTCAATCCTCAATCCTCAATTCTCAATCCTCAATACTCAATCCTCAATCTTCAACCCTCAATTCCCAATCCTCAATCTTCAATCCTCAATCCTCAATCTTCAATCCTTAATCCTCAATCCTCCATCCCCAATCCTCAATCTTCAATCCTCAATACTCAATCTTCAATCCTCAATCCTCAATCCTCAATCCTCAATCCTCAATCCTCAATCATCAATCTTCAATCCTCAATACTCAATCTTCAACCCTCAATCTTCAATCCTCAATCCTCTATCCTCATTCTTCAATCCTCAACACCCAATCCTCAATCTTCAATCCTCAATCCTCAATCCTCAATTCTCAATCCTCAATCCTGAATCCTCAGACCTCAAACATGAATACTCAACCCTCAGTCCTCGTCCGCAATCCACAACCCTCAATCCCCAATCCTCAATCTTCAATCATCAATATTCAATCTTCAAACGTCAATCCTCAATCCTCTATCCTCAATCCTCAATCCTGAATGTTCAATCCTTAATACAGAATCCTCAATCTTCAATCCTCAAACTCAATCCTCAATCCTCAACCCTCAATCCTCAGTCCTCAAACCTCAATCCTGAATCCTCAATCCTGAATCCTCAACCTTCAGCCCTCAGTGCTCAACAATCAATTGTCAGTCCTCAATGCTCAATAGAATATACCCAATTCGCAGGTTTCAATACTCAATCCCCAATGTTCAATCTTCAAATCTCAATCCACAAACATCAATTCTCATCACTCAACGCTCAACACTCAGTCCCCAATCCTCAATCTTCAATCCTCAATCCTCAATCCTCAATTCTCAATCCTCAATCCTCAGTCCTGAGTCCTCAGACCTTAACCCTCAACCCTCAACCCTCAGCCCTCATCGTCAATCCTCAATCCTCGATCCTCAATCCTCAATCCTTAATCTTCAATCCTCAATACTCAATCTTTAATCCTCAATCCTCAGTCCTCAAACCTCAATTCTGAGTACTCAGTCCTGAATACTCAACCTTCAGCCCTCAGTCCTCAACAATCAGTTGCCAATCCTCAGTCCTTAATAGAATATCCTCAATTCACAGCTTTCAATACTCAATACTCAATCTGCATTCTTCAAATCTCTATCCACAAACATCAATTCTCATAACTCAACCCTCAACACTCAGTCCTCAATGTTCAGTCCTCAATCCTCAATTCTCAATATTCAATCCTCAATTCTGTATCTTCAATTCTAATTCCTCAATCCTCAATTCTCAATCCTCAATCCTCAATCTTCAATCCTCAGTCCCCAAACCTCAATCTTCAATCCTCAATCCTCAATCCTGAATCCTCAACCTTCAGCACTCAGTCTTCAACAATCAGTTGTCAATCCTCAATCCTCAATACAACATCACCAATGCACAGTTTTCAATACTCAACACTCAATCTGCAATCTTCAAATCCCTATCCACAAGCATCAATTCTCATCACTCAACCCTCAACCCTCCGTCCCCAATTCTCAATCTTCAATCCTCAATCCTCAATCCTCAATCCTCAATCCTCAATCCTCAATTTTCAATCCTCAATACTCAATCTTCAATCCTCAATCCTCAATCCTCAATCCTCAATCCTCAATCCTCAATCCTCAACCCTCAATCCTCAGCCCTGAAACCTCAATCCCGAATCCTCAATCCTGAATCCGCAAACCTCAGTCCTCAGTCCTCAACAATCAATTGTCAATCCTCAATCCTCAATAGAATATCCTCAATTCACAGTTTTCAATACTCAATCCCCATTCTTCAATCTTCTAACCTCAATCCACAAACATCAATTCTCATCACTCAACTCTCAACACTAAGTCCTCAATCTTCGATCCTCAATCCTCAATCCTCAATCTTGAATCCTCAATACTTAATCTTCAATCCTCAATCCTCAATAGTCAATCCTCAACACTCAATCCTCAATCGTCAATCCTCAATCCCCAATCCTCAATCTTCAATCCTCTATCCTCAATCCTCAATCCTCAATCGTCAATCCTCAATCATCAATCTTCAATACTCAATACTCAATCTTCAATCCTCAATCCTCAATCCTCAGTCCTCAATCCTCAATCCTCAATCCTCAATCCTCAATCTTCTACTCTCAATACTCAATCTGCATTCCTCAATCCTCAATCCTCAATCCTCAAACCTAATTCGTCACTCCTCGAAACCCAGTCGTCAATCTTCAATCCTCAATCCTCAATCCGCAATCTTGAATCCTCAATACTCAATCTTCAATCCTCAATCCTCAATTCACAATCCTCAACACTCAATCCTCAATCGTCAATCCTCAATCCCCAATCCTCAATCTTCAATACTCTATCCTCAATCCTCAATCCTCAATCCTCAATCCTCAACCTTCAATACCCAATACTCAATCTTCAATCCTCAATCCTCAATCCTCAGTCCTCAATCCTCAATCCTCAATCCTCAGACCTCAAACGTCAATACTCAACCCTCAGCCCTCGTCCGCAATCCACAACCCTCAATCCTCAATCCTCAATCTTCAATCATCAATCCTCAATCCTCAATCCTCAATTCTCAATCCTCAATCCTCAATCCTCAATCTTCAATCATCAATATTCAATCTTCAATCCTCAATCCTCAATCCTCTATCCTCAATCCTCAATCCTGAATGTTCAATCCTCAATACCCAACCCTCAATCTTCAATCCTCAATACTCAATCCTCAATCCTCAATCCTCAATCCTCAGTCCTCAATCCTCAATTCTCAATCCTCAATCCTCAATCCTCAGACCTCAAACGTCAATACTCAACCCTCAGCCCTCGTCCGCAATCCACAACCCTCAATCCTCAATCCTCAATCTTCAATCATCAATCCTCAATCCTCAATCCTCAATTCTCAATCCTCAATCCTCAATCCTCAATCCTCAATCTTCAATTGTCAATCCTCAATACTCAATCCTCAATCCTCAATCCTCAATCCTCAATCCTCAATCGTCAATCCTCAATTCCCAATCCTCAATCCTCAATCTTCAATCCTTAATCCTCAATCCTCAATCCCCAATCATCAATCTTCAATACTCAATCTTCAATCCTCAATCCTCAATCCTCAGTCCTCAATACTCAATCCTCATCCTTCAATCCTCAACACCCAATCCTCAATCTTCAATCCTCAATCCTCAAACCTCAATTCCCAATCCTCAGTCCTCAATCCTCAGAACTCAAGCATCAATACTCAACCCTCAGTCCTCGTCCGCAATCCACAACCCTCAATCCTCAATCCTCAATCTTCAATCATCAATATTCAATCTTCAATTCTCAATCCTCAATGCTCAATTCTCAATCCGCAATACTCAATCCTCAATCGTCAATCCTCAATCCTGAATTCTCAACCTTCAATCCTCAATACTCAGTCTTCAATACTCAATCCTCAATCCTCAATCCTCAACCCTCAATCCTCAATCCTCAATCCCAAATCCTTAATCCTCAATCCTCAATCCTCAATCCGCAATCCACAGTCCTGATACCTCAATACCGAATCCTCAATCCTGAATCCTCAATCCTCAGCCCTCAGTCCTCAACAATCAATTGTCAATCCTCAATCCTCAATAGAATATCTTCAATTCACAGTTTTCAATACTCAATCCCCATTCTTCAATCTTCAAATCTCAATCCACAAACATCAATTATCATCACTCAACCCTCAACACTCAGTCCTCAATCTTCAAACGTCAATCCTAAATCGGCAATCTTCAATCCTCAATACTCAACATTCAATCCTCAACCCTCAATCCTCAATCCTCAATGCTCAATCCTCAATCGTCAATCCTCAATTCCCAATCCTCAATCTTCAATCCTCAATCCTCAATATTCAATCCTGAATCGTCAATCCTCAATCCTCAATGCTCAATCTTCAATCCTCAATACTCAATCTTCAATCGTCAATCCTCAATCCTCAATCCTCAATCCTCAATCCTCAATCCTCAATCATCAATCTTCAATCCTCAATACTCATTCTTCTACCCTCAATCTTCAATCCTCAATCCTCTATCCTCATTCTTCAATCCTCAACACCCAATCCTCAATCTTCAATCCTCAATCCTCAAACCTCAATTCTCAATCCTCAGTCCTCAATCCTCAGACCTCAAACATCAATACTCAACCCTCAGTCCTCGTCCGCAATCCACAACCCTCAATCCTCAATCCTCAAACTTCAATCATCAATATTCAATCTTCAATCCTCAATCCTCAATGCTCAATTCTCAATCCGCAATACTCAATCCTCAATCGTCAATCCTCAATCCTGAACTCTCAACCTTCAATCCTCAATACTCAATCTTCAATACTCAATCCTCAATCCTCAATCCTCAACCCTCAATCCTCAATCCTCAATCCCAAATCCTTAATCCTCAATCCTCAATCCTCAACCCACAATCCACAGTCCTGATACCTCAATACCGAATCCTCAATCCTGAATCCTCAATCCTCAGCCCTCAGTCCTCAACAATCAATTGTCAATCCTCAATCCTCAATAGAATATCTTCAATTCACAGTTTTCAATACTCAATCCCCATTCTTCAATCTTCAAATCTCAATCCACAAACATCAATTATCATCACTCAACCCTCAACACTCAGTCCTCAATCTTCAATCGTCAATCCTAAATCCGCAATCTTCAATCCTCAATACTCAACATTCAATCCTCAACCCTCAATCCTCAATCCTCAATGCTCAATCCTCAATCGTCAATCCTCAATTCCCAATCCTCAATCTTGAATCCTCAATCCTCAATATTCAATCCTGAATCGTCAATCCTCAATCCTCAATGCTCAATCTTCAATCCTCAATACTCAATCTTCAATCGTCAATCCTCAATCCTCAATCCTCAATCCTCAATCCTCAATCCTCAATCATCAATCTTCAATCCGCAATACTCAATCTTCTACCCTCAATCTTCAATCCTCAATCCTCTATCCTCATTCTTCAATCCTCAACACCCAATCCTCGATCTTCAATCCTCAGTCCTCAATCCTCAATTCTCAATCCTCAATCCTCAATCCTCAGACCTCAAACATCAATACTCAAGCCTCAGTCCTCGTCCGCAATCCACAAACCTCAATCCTCAACCCTCAATCTTCAATCATCAATATTCAATCTTCAATCCTCAATCCTCAATCCTCAATCCTCTATCCTCAATCCTCGATCCTGAATGTTCAATCCTCAATACCCAATCCTCAATCTTCAATCCTCAATACTCAATCCTCAATCCTCAATCCTCAATCCTCAGTCCTCAATCCTCAATTCTCAATCCTCAATCCTCAATCCTCAGACCTCAAACATCAATACTCAACCCTCAGCCCTCGTCCGCAATCCACAACCCTCAATCCTCAATCCTCAAACTTCAATCATCAATCCTCAATCCTCAATCCTCAATTCTCAATCCTCAATCCTCAATCCTCAATCCTCATTCTTCAATCCTCAATACACAATTCTCAATCTTCAATCCTCAATCCTCAATTCTCAACACTCAATCCTCAATCGTCAGACCTCAAGCATCAATACTCAACCCTCAGTAGTCGTCCGCAATCCACAACCCTCAATCCTCAATCCTCAACCTTCAATCATCAATATTCAATCTTCAATCCTCAATCATCAATCCTCTATACTCAATCCTCAATCCCGAATGTTCAATCCGCAATACCCAATCCTCAATTCTCAATCCTCAATCCTCAATCGTCAATCCTCAATTCCCAATCCTCAATCTTCAATCCTCAATCCTCAATCTTCAATCCTTAATCCTCAATCCTCAATCCCCAATCCTCAATCTTCAATACTCAATCTTCAATCCTCAATCCTCAATCCTCAGTCCTCAATCCTAAATCCTCATTCTTCAATACTCAACACCCAATCCTCAATCTTCAATCCTCAATCCTCAATCCTCAATTCTCAATCCTCAGTCCTCAATCCTCAGACCTCAATCCTCAATCCTCATTCTTCAATCCTCAATACACAATTCTCAATCTTCAATCCTCAATCCTCAATTCTCAACACTCAATCCTCAATCGTCAGACCTCAAGCATCAGTACTCAACCCTCAGTAGTCGTCCGCAAACCACAACCCTCAATCCTCAATCCTCAACCTTCAATCATCAATATTCAATCTTCAATCCTCAATCATCAATCCTCTATACTCAATCCTCAATCCTGAATGTTCAATCCGCAATACCCAATCCTCAATCTCCAATCCTCAATACTCAATCCTCAATCCTCAACCCTCAATCCTCAATCCTCAATCCTCATTCTTCAATCCTCAATACCAAATCCTCAATCCTCAATCCTCAATTCTCAATCCTCAATTCGCAATCCTCAGTCCTCAATCCTCAATCCACAATCCTCAATCTTCAATCCTCAATCCTAATTCGTCACTCCATGAAGCCCAGTCCTCAATCTTCAATCCTCAATCCTCAGTCATCAATTCTCAATCCTCAATCCTCAATCCTCAATCCTCAACCTTCAATCCTCAATACTCAACCTTCAATACTCAATCCTCAATCCTCAATCCTCAATCCTCAATCCCCAATCCTCAATCCCAAATCCTCAATCCTCAATCCTCAATCCTCAACCCTCAATCCTCAGTCCTGAAACATCAATTCCGAATCCTCAATCCTGAATCCTCAACCTTCAGCCCTCAGTCCTCAACAATCAGTTGTCAATCCTCAATCCTCAATAGAATATCCTCAATTCACAGCTTTCAATACTCAATCCCCATTCTTCAATCATTAAATCTCAATCCACAAACATCAATTCTCATCACTCAACCGTCAACACTCGGTCCTCAATCTTCAATCCTCAATCCTAAATCCTCAATCTTCAATCCTCAATACTCAATCTTCAATCCTCAATCCTCAATTCTCAATCCTCAATACTCAATCCTCAATCTTCAACCCTCAATTCCCAATCCTCAATCTTCAATCCTCAATCCTCAATCTTCAATCCTTAATCCTCAATCCTCCATCCCCAATCCTCAATCTTCAATCCTCAATACTCAATCTTCAATCCTCAATCCTCAATCCTCAATCCTCAATCCTCAATCCTCAATCATCAATCTTCAATCCTCAATACTCAATCTTCAACCCTCAATCTTCAATCCTCAATCCTCTATCCTCATTCTTCAATCCTCAACACCCAATCCTCAATCTTCAATCCTCAATCCTCAATCCTCAATTCTCAATCCTCAATCCTGAATCCTCAGACCTCAAACATGAATACTCAACCCTCAGTCCTCGTCCGCAATCCGCAACCCTCAATCCCCAATCCTCAATCTTCAATCATCAATATTCAATCTTCAAACGTCAATCCTCAATCCTCTATCCTCAATCCTCAATCCTGAATGTTCAATCCTCAATACCCAATCCTCAATCTTCAATCCTCAATACTCAATCCTCAATCCTCAATCCTCAATCCTCAGTCCTCAATCCTCAATTCTCAATCCTCAATCCTCAATCCTCAGACCTCAAACGTCAATACTCAACCCTCAGCCCTCGTCCGCAATCCACAACACTCAATCCTCAATCCTCAATCTTCAATCATCAATCCTCAATCCTCAATCCTCAATTCTCAATCCTCAATCCTCAATCCTCAATCCTCAATCTTCAATCGTCAATCCTCAATCCTCAATCCTCAATCCTCAATCCTCAATCGTCAATCCTCAATTCCCAATTCTCAATCTTCAATCCTCAATCCTCAATCTTCAATCCTTAATCCTCAATCCTCAATCCCCAATCCTCAATCTTCAATACTCAATCTTCAATCCTCAATCCTCAATCCTCAGTCCTCAATCCTCAATCCTCATTCTTCAATCCTCAACACCCAATCCTCAATCTTCAATCCTCAATCCTCAAACCTCAATTCCCAATCCTCAGTCCTCAATCCTCAGAACTCAAGCATCAATACTCAACCCTCAGTCCTCGTCCGCAATCCACAACCCTCAATCCTCAATCCTCAATCTTCAATCATCAATATTCAATCTTCAATTCTCAATCCTCAATGCTCAATTCTCAATCCGCAATACTCAATCCTCAATCGTCAATCCTCAATCCTGAACTCTCAATCTTCAATCCTCAATACTCAATCTTCAATACTCAATCCTCAATCCTCAATCCTCAACCCTCAATCCTCAATCCTCAATCCCAAATCCTTAATCCTCAATCCTCAATCCTCAACCCACAATCCACAGTCCTGATACCTCAATACCGAATCCTCAATCCTAAATCCTCAATCCTCAGCCCTCAGTCCTCAACAATCAATTGTCAATCCTCAATCCTCAATAGAATATCTTCAATTCACAGTTTTCAATACTCAATCCCCATTCTTCAATCTTCAAATCTCAATCCACAAACATCAATTCTCATCACTCAACCCTCAACACTCAGTCCTCAATCTTCAATCGTCAATCCTAAATCCGCAATCTTCAATCCTCAATACTCAACATTCAATCCTCAACCCTCAATCCTCAATCCTCAATGCTCAATCCTCAATCGTCAATCCTCAATTCCCAATCCTCAATCTTCAATCCTCAATCCTCAATATTCAATCCTGAATCGTCAATCCTCAATCCTCAATGCTCAATCTTCAATCCTCAATACTCAATCTTCAATCCTCAATCCTCAATCCTCAATCCTCAATACTCAATCCGCAGTCGTCAATCCTCAATCCTCAATCCTCATTCTTCAGTCCTCAATACCAAATCCTCAATCCTCAATCCTCAATCCTCAATCCTCAATTCGCAATCCTCAGCCCTCAATCCTCAGACCTCAAGCATCAATACCCAACCCTCTGACCTCGTCCTCAATCCACAACCCTTAATCCTAAATCCGCAATCTTCAATCATCAATATTCAACCTTCAATCCTCAATCCTCAATCCTCAATCCTCAATCCTCAATCCTCAATCCTCAAACCTCAATACCGGAGCCCCAATCTTCAATCCTCAATCCTCAATCCTCAATTCTCTATCCTCAATCCTCAGTCCTTAGTCCTGAAACCTCAATCCTCAACCCTCAACCCTCATCCTCAATCCTCAATCCTCAATCCTCAATCCTCAATCATCAATCCTCAATTTTCAATCCTCAATACACAATCCTCAATCCTCAATCCTCAATGCTCAATCCACAATCCTCAATCCTCAATGCTCAACCCTCAATCCTCAGTCCTGAAACCTCAATCCCGAATCCTCAATCCCGAATCCGCAAACTTCAGTCCTCAGACCTCACAATCAATTGTCAATCCTCAATCCTCAATAGAATATCCTCAGTTCACAGTTTTCAATACTCAATCCCCATTCTTCAATCTTCAAATCTCAATCCACAAACATCAATTCTCATCACTCAACCCTCAACACTCAGTCCACGGTCTTCAATCCTCAATCCTCAATCTTGAATCCTCAATACTCAATCTTCAGTCCTGAGTCCTCAACTCTCAATCCTCAACACTCAATCCTCAATCGTCAATCCTCAATCCCCAATCCTCAATCTTCTATCCTCTATCCTCTATCCTCAATCCTCAATCGTCAATCCTCAATCCTCAATCTTCAATACTCAATACTCAATCTTCAATCCTCAATCCTCAATCCTCAGTCCTCAGTCCTCAGTCCTCAATCCTCAATCCTCAATCTTCAATCCTCAATCCTCAATCCTCAATCCTCAATCCTCAATCATCAATCTTCAATCCTCAATACTCAATCTTCAACCCTCAATCTTCAATCCTCAATCCTCTATCCTCATTCTTCAATCCTCAACACCCAATCCTCAATAATCAATCCTCAATTCTCAATCCTCAATCCTCAATCTTCAATCCTCAGTCCCCAAACCTCAATCTTCAATCCTCAATCCTCAATCCTGAATCCTCATCCTTCAGCACTCAGTCTTCAACAATCAGTTGTCAATCCTCAATCCTCAATACAACATCACCAATGCACAGTTTTCAATACTCAATACTCAATCTGCAATCTTCAAATCTCTATCCACAAGCATCAATTCTCATCATTCAACCCTCAACCCTCCGTCCCCAATTCTCAATCTTCAATCCTCAATCCTCAATCCTCAATCCTCAATCCTCAATTTTCAATCCTCAATACTCAATCTTCAATCCTCAATCCTCAATCCTCAATCCTCAATTCTCAATCCTCAGTCCTCAATCCTCAGCCCTCAATCCTCAATCCTCATTCTTCAATCCTCAATACACAATTCTCAATCTTCAATCCTCAATCCTCAATTATCAACACTCAATCCTCAATCGTCAGACCTCAAGCATCAATACTCAACCCTCAGTAGTCGTCCGCAATCCAGAACCCTCAATCCTCAATCCTCAACCTTCAATCATCAATATTCAATCTTCAATCCTCAATCATCAACCCTCTATACTCAATCCTCAATCCTGAATGTTCAATCCACAATACCCAATCCTCAATCTTCAATCCTCAATCCTCAGTCCTCAATCCTCAGCCCTCAATCCTCAATCCTCATTCTTCAATCCTCAATACACAATTCTCAATCTTCAATCCTCAATCCTCAATTCTCAATCCTCAATCCTCAATCCTCAGACCTCAAACATCAATACTCAAGCCTCAGTCCTCGTCCGCAATCCACAAACCTCAATCCTCAATCCTCAATCCTCAATCCTCAATCCTCAATCATCAATCCTCAATTTTCAATCCTCAATACTCAATCCTCAATCCTCAATCCTCAATCCTCAATACTCAATCCACAATCCTCAATCCTCAATCCTCAACCCTCAATCCTCAGTCCTGAAACCTCAATCCCGAATCCTCAATCCTGAATCCGCAAGCTTCAGTCCTCAGACCTCAACAATCAATTGTAAATCCTCAATCCTCAATAGAATATCCTCAATTCACAGTTTTCAATACTCAATCCCCATTCTTCAATCTTCAAATCTCAATCCACAAACATCAATTATCATCACACAACCCTCAACACTCAGTCCTCATTCTTCAATCGTCAATCCTAAATCCGCAATCTTCAATCCTCAATACTCAACCTTCAATCCTCAACCCTCAATCCTCAATCCTCAATACTCAATCCTCAATCGTCACTCCTCAATTCCCAATCCTCAATCTTCAATCCTCAATCCTCAATCTTCAATCCTGAATCGTCAATCCTCAATCCTCAATCCTCAATCCTCAATACTCAATCCTCAATCGTCAATCCTCAATTCCCAATCCTCAATCTTCAATCCTCAATCCTCAATCTTCAATCCTGAATCGTCAATCCTCAATCCTCAATCCTCAATCTTCAATCCTCAATACTCAATCTTCAATCCTCAATCCTCAATCCTCAATCCTCAATCCTCAATCCTCAATCTTCAATCCTCAATACTCAATCATCAACCCTCAATCTTCAATCCTCAATCCTCTATCCTCATTCTTCAATCCTCAACACCCAATCCTCAATCTTGAATCCTCAATCTTTAATCCTCAATTCTCAATCCTCAATCCTCAATCCTCAATCCTCAATCATCAATCCTCAATTTTCAATCCTCAATACTCAATCCTCAATCCTCAATCCTCAATCCTCAATACTCAATCCACAATCCTCAATCCTCAATCCTCAACCCTCAATCCTCAGTCCTGAAACCTCAATCCCGAATCCTCAATCCTGAATCCGCAAGCTTCAGTCCTCAGACCTCAACAATCAATTGTAAATCCTCAATCCTCAATAGAATATCCTCAATTCACAGTTTTCAATACTCAATCCCCATTCTTCAATCTTCAAATCTCAATCCACAAACATCAATTATCATCACACAACCCTCAACACTCAGTCCTCATTCTTCAATCGTCAATCCTAAATCCGCAATCTTCAATCCTCAATACTCAACCTTCAATCCTCTACCCTCAATCCTCAATCCTCAATACTCAATCCTCAATCGTCACTCCTCAATTCCCAATCCTCAATCTTCAATCCTCAATCCTCAATCTTCAATCCTGAATCGTCAATCCTCAATCCTCAATCCTCAATCCTCAATACTCAATCCTCAATCGTCAATCCTCAATTCCCAATCCTCAATCTTCAATCCTCAATCCTCAATCTTCAATCCTGAATCGTCAATCCTCAATCCTCAATCCTCAATCTTCAATCCTCAATACTCAATCTTCAATCCTCAATCCTCAATCCTCAATCCTCAATCCTCAATCCTCAATCTTCAATCCTCAATACTCAATCATCAACCCTCAATCTTCAATCCTCAATCCTCTATCCTCATTCTTCAATCCTCAACACCCAATCCTCAATCTTGAATCCTCAATCTTTAATCCTCAATTCTCAATCCTCAATCCTCAATCGTCAGACCTCAAACATCAATACTCAACCCTCAGTCCTCGTCCGCAATCCACAACACTCAATCCTCAATCCTCAATCTTCAATCATCAATATTCAATCTTCAATCCTCAATCCTCAATTCTCTATCCTCAATCCTCAGTCCTTAGTCCTCAAACCTCAATCCTCAACCCTCAACCCTCATCCTCAATCCTCAATCCTCAATCCTCAATCATCAATCCTCAATTTTCAATCCTCAATACTCAATCCTCAATCCTCAATCCTCAATACTCAATCCACAATCCTCAATCCTCAATCCTCAACCCTCAATCCTCAGTCCTGAAAAATCAATTCCAAATCCTCAATCTTGAATCCTCAACCTTCAGCCCTCAGTACTCAACAATCAGTTGTCAATCCTCAATCCTCAATAGAATATCCTCAACTCACAGCTTTCAATACTCAATCCCCATTCTTCAATCATCAAATCTCAATCAACAAACATCAATTCTCATCACTCAACCCTCAACACTCAGTCCTCAATCTTCAATCCCCAATCCTAAATCCTCAATCTTCAAACCTCAATACTCAATCTTCAATCCTCAATCCTCAATTCTCAATCCTCAATACTCAATCCTCAATCGTCAATCCTCAATTCCCAATCGTCAATCTTCAATCCTCAATCCTCAATCTTCAATCCTTAATCCTCAATCCTCCATCCCCAATCCTCAATCTTCAATCCTCAATACTCAATCTTCAATCTTCAATCCTCAATCCTCAATCCTCAATCCTCAAACCTCAATCATCAATCTTCAATCCTCAATACTCAGTCTTCAACACTCAATCTTCAATCCCCAATCCTCAATCCTCATTCTTCAATCCTCAATACCAAATCCTCAATCTTCAATCCTCAATTCTCAATCCTCAATTCGCAATCCTCAGTCCTCAATCCTCAGACCTCAAGCATCAATACCCAACCCTCTGACCTCGTCCTCAATCCACAACCCTTAATCCTAAATCCGCAATCTTCAATCATCAATATTCAACCTTCAATCCTCAATCCTCAATCCTCAATCCTCAATCCTCAATCCTCAAACCTCAAACCTCAATACCGGAGCCTCAATCTTCAATCCTCAATCCTCAATCCTCAATTCTCTATCCTCAATCCTCAGTCCTTACTCCTCAAACCTCAATCCTCAACCCTCAACCCTCATCCTCAATCCTCAATCCTCAATCCTCAATCATCAATCCTCAATTTTCAATCCTCAATACTCAATCCTCAATCCTCAATCCTCAATAGTCAATCTACAATCCACAATCCTCAATCCTCAACCCTCAATCCTCAGTCCTGAAACCTCAATCCCGAATCCTCAATCCTGAATCCGCAAACTTCAGTCCTCAGACCTCAACAATCAATTGTCAATCCTCAATCCTCAATAGAATATCCTCAATTCACAGTTTTCAATACTCAATCCCCATTCTTCAATCTTCAAATCTCAATGCACAAATATCAATTCTCATCACTCAACCCTCAACACTCAGTCCACGGTCTTCAATGCTCAATCCTCAATCCTCAATCTTGAATCCTCAATACTCAATCTTCAATCCTGAATACTCAACTCTCAATCCTCAACACTCAATACTCAATCGTCAATCCTCAATCCCCAATCCTCAATCTTCTATCCTCTATCCTCAATCCTCAATCCTCAATCCTCAATCCTCAATCCTCAATCTTCAATACTCAATACTCAATCTTCAATCCTCAATCCTCAATCCTCAATCCTCAGTCCTCAGTCCTCAATCCTCAATCCTCAAACCTCAAACCTCAATACCGGAGCCTCAATCTTCAATCCTCAATCCTCCATCCTCAATTCTCTATCCTCGATCCTCAGTCCTTACTCCTCAAACCTCAATCCTCAACCCTCAACCCTCATCCTCAATCCTCAATCCTCAATCCTCAATCCTCAATCCTCAATTCTCAATCCTCAACACTCAATCCTCAATCGTCAATCCTCAATTCCCAATCGTCAATCTTCAATCCTCAATCCTCAATCTTCAATCCTCAATACTCAGTCTTCAATCCTCAATCCTCAATCCTGAACCCTCAATCCTCAATCCTCAATCCTCAATCGTCAATCTCCAATCCTGAATTGTCAATCTTCAATCCTCAATCCTCAATCCTCAATCCTCAATCCTCAATCCTCATTCTTCAATCCCCAATACCCAATCCTCAATCTTCAATCCTCAATCCTCAATCCTCTATCCTCAATCCTCGATCCTGAATTTTCAATCCTCAATACCCAATCCTCAATCTTCAATCCTCAATACTCAATCCTCAATCCTCAATCCTCAATCCTCAGTCCACAATCCTCAATTCTCAATCCTCAATCCTCAATCCTCAGACCTCAAACATCAATACTCAACCCTCAGCCCTCGTCCGCAATCCACAACCCTCAATCCTCAATCCTCAAACTTCAATCATCATTCCTCAATCCTCAATCCTCAATTCTCAATCCTCAATCCTCAATCCTCAATCCTCAATCCTCAATCTTCAATCCTTAATCCTCAATCCTGAATTCTCAATCCTCAATCCTCAATCGTCAATCCTCAATTCCCAATCCTCAATCTTCAATCCTCAATCCTCAATCTTCAATCCTTAATCCTCAATCCTCAATCCCCAATCCTCAATCTTCAATACTCAATCTTCAATCCTCAATCCTCAATCCTCAGTCCTCAATCCTCAATCCTCATTCTTCAATACTCAACACCCAATCCTCAATCTTCAATCCTCAATCCTCAATCCTCAATTCTCAATCCTCTGTCCTCAATCCTCAGACCTCAAGCATCAATACTCAACCCTCAGTCCTCGTCCGCAATCCACAACCCTCAATCCTCAATCCTCAATCTTCAATCATCAATATTCAATCTTCAATCCTCAATCCTCAATCCTCAATTCTCAATCCGCAATACTCAATCCTCAATCGTCAATCCTCAACCCTGAATCCTCAACCTTCAATCCTCAATACTCAATCTTCAATACTCAATCCTCAATCCTCAATCCTCAATCCTCAATCCTCAATCCTCAATCCCAAATCCTTAATCCTCAATCCTCAATCCTCAACCCACAATCCTCAGTCCTGATACCTCAATACCGAATCCTCAATCCTGAATCCTCAATCCTCAGCCCTCAGTCCTCAAGAATCAATCGTCAATCCTCAATCCTCAATAGAATATCTTCAATTAACAGTTTTCAATACTCAATCCCCATTCTTCAATCTTCAAATCTCAATCCACAAACATCAATTATCATCACTCAACCCTCAACACTCAGTCCTCAATCTTCAATCGTCAATAATAAATCCGCAATCTTCAATCCTCAATACTCAACCTTCAATCCTCAACCCTCAATCCTCAATCCTCAATACTCAATCCTCAATCGTCAATCCTCAATTCCCAATCCTCAATCTTCAATCCTCAATCCTCAATATTCAATCCTGAATCGTCAATCCTCAATCCTCAATCCTCAATCTTCAATCCTCAATACTCAATCCTCAATCCTCAATCATCAATCCTGAATTTTCAATCCTCAATACTCAATCCTCAATCGTCAATCCTCAATTCCCAATCCTCAATCTTCAATCCTCAATCCTCAATATTCAATCCTGAATCGTCAATCCTCAATCCTCAATCCTCAATCCTCAATCCTCAATCCTCAATCCTCAAACCTCAAACCTCAATACCGGAGCCTCAATCTTCAATCCTCAATCCTCAATCCTCAATTCTCTATCCTCAATCCTCAGTCCTTAGTCCTCAAACCTCAATCCTCAACCCTCAACCCTCATCCTCAATCCTCAATCCTCAATCCTCAATCATCAATCCTCAATTTTCAATCCTCAATACTCAATCCTCAATCCTCAATCCTCAATACTCAATCCACAATCCTCAATCCTCAATCCTCAACCCTCAATCCTCAGTCCTGAAACCTCAATCCCGAATCCTCAATCCTGAATCCGCAAACTTCAGTCCTCAGACCTCAACAATCAATTGTCAATCCTCAATCCTCAATAGAATATCCTCAATTCACAGTTTTCAATACTCAATCCCCATTCTTCAATCTTCAAATCTCAATCCACAAACATCAATTCTCATCACTCAACCCTCAACACTCAGTCCACGGTCTTCAATGCTCAATCCTCAATCCTCAATCTTGAATCCTCAATACTCAATCTTCAATCCTGAATCCTCAACCCTCAATCCTCAACACTCAATACTCAATCGTCAATCCTCAATCCCCAATCCTCAATCTTCTATCCTCTATCCTCAATCCTCAATCCTCAATCCTCAATCCTCAATCTCCAATACTCAATACTCAATCTTCAATCCACAATCCTCAATCCTCAGTCCTCAGTCCTCAATCCTCAATCCTCAATCCTCAATCTTCTATCCTCAATACTCAATCCGCAATCCTCAATCTTCAATCCTCAATCCTCAATCCTAATTCGTCACTCCTTGAAGCCCAGTCCTCAATCCTGAATTCTCAATCCTCAATCCTCAATCGTCAATCCTCAATTCCCAATCCTCAATCTTCAATCCTCAATCCTCAATCTTCAATCCTTAATCCTCAATCCTCAATCCCCAATCCTCAATCTTCAATACTCAATCTTCAATCCTCAATCCTCAATCCTCAGTCCTCAATCCTCAATCCTCATTCTTCAATACTCAACACCCAATCCTCAATCTTCAATCCTCAATCCTCAATCCTCAATTCTCAATCCTCTGTCCTCAATCCTCAGACCTCAAGCATCAATACTCAACCCTCAGTCCTCGTCCGCAATCCACAACCCTCAATCCTCAATCCTCAATCTTCAATCATCAATATTCAATCTTCAATCCTCAATCCTCAATCCTCAATTCTCAATCCGCAATACTCAATCCTCAATCGTCAATCCTCAACCCTGAATCCTCAACCTTCAATCCTCAATACTCAATCTTCAATACTCAATCCTCAATCCTCAATCCTCAATCCTCAATCCTCAATCCTCAATCCCAAATCCTTAATCCTCAATCCTCAATCCTCAACCCACAATCCTCAGTCCTGATACCTCAATACCGAATCCTCAATCCTGAATCCTCAATCCTCAGCCCTCAGTCCTCAAGAATCAATCGTCAATCCTCAATCCTCAATAGAATATCTTCAATTAACAGTTTTCAATACTCAATCCCCATTCTTCAATCTTCAAATCTCAATCCACAAACATCAATTATCATCACTCAACCCTCAACACTCAGTCCTCAATCTTCAATCGTCAATAATAAATCCGCAATCTTCAATCCTCAATACTCAACCTTCAATCCTCAACCCTCAATCCTCAATCCTCAATACTCAATCCTCAATCGTCAATCCTCAATTCCCAATCCTCAATCTTCAATCCTCAATCCTCAATATTCAATCCTGAATCGTCAATCCTCAATCCTCAATCCTCAATCTTCAATCCTCAATACTCAATCCTCAATCCTCAATCATCAATCCTGAATTTTCAATCCTCAATACTCAATCCTCAATCGTCAATCCTCAATTCCCAATCCTCAATCTTCAATCCTCAATCCTCAATATTCAATCCTGAATCGTCAATCCTCAATCCTCAATCCTCAATCCTCAATCCTCAATCCTCAATCCTCAAACCTCAAACCTCAATACCGGAGCCTCAATCTTCAATCCTCAATCCTCAATCCTCAATTCTCTATCCTCAATCCTCAGTCCTTAGTCCTCAAACCTCAATCCTCAACCCTCAACCCTCATCCTCAATCCTCAATCCTCAATCCTCAATCATCAATCCTCAATTTTCAATCCTCAATACTCAATCCTCAATCCTCAATCCTCAATACTCAATCCACAATCCTCAATCCTCAATCCTCAACCCTCAATCCTCAGTCCTGAAACCTCAATCCCGAATCCTCAATCCTGAATCCGCAAACTTCAGTCCTCAGACCTCAACAATCAATTGTCAATCCTCAATCCTCAATAGAATATCCTCAATTCACAGTTTTCAATACTCAATCCCCATTCTTCAATCTTCAAATCTCAATCCACAAACATCAATTCTCATCACTCAACCCTCAACACTCAGTCCACGGTCTTCAATGCTCAATCCTCAATCCTCAATCTTGAATCCTCAATACTCAATCTTCAATCCTGAATCCTCAACCCTCAATCCTCAACACTCAATACTCAATCGTCAATCCTCAATCCCCAATCCTCAATTTTCTATCCTCTATCCTCAATCCTCAATCCTCAATCCTCAATCCTCAATCTCCAATACTCAATACTCAATCTTCAATCCACAATCCTCAATCCTCAGTCCTCAGTCCTCAATCCTCAATCCTCAATCCTCAATCTTCTATCCTCAATACTCAATCCGCAATCCTCAATCTTCAATCCTCAATCCTCAATCCTAATTCGTCACTCCTTGAAGCCCAGTCCTCAATCTTCAATCCTCAATCCTCAATCCTCAATTCTCAATCCTCAATACTCAATCCTCAATCCTCAACCTTCAATCCTCAGTACTCAACCTTCAATACTCAATCCTCAATCCTCAATCCTCAATCCTCAATCCTCAATCCTCAACCCTCAATCCTCAGTCCTGAAACATCAATTCCAAATCCTCAATCTTGAATCCTCAACCTTCAGCCCTCAGTCCTCAACAATCAGTTGTCAATCCTCAATCCTCAATAGAATATCCTCAATTCACAGCTTCCAATACTCAATCCCCATTCTTCGATCATCAAATCTCAATCCACAAACATCAATTCTCATCACTCAACCCTCAACACTCAGTCCTCAATCTTCAATCCCCAATCCTAAATCCTCAATCTTCAATCCTCAATACTCAATCGTCAATCCTCAATCCTCAATTCTCAATCCTCAACACTCAATCCTCAATCGTCAATCCTCAATTCCCAATCGTCAATCTTCAATCCTCAATCCTCAATCTTCAATCCTCAATACTCAGTCTTCAATCCTCAATCCTCAATCCTGAACCCTCAATCCTCAATCCTCAATCCTCAATCGTCAATCTCCAATCCTGAATTGTCAATCTTCAATCCTCAATCCTCAATCCTCAATCCTCAATCCTCATTCTTCAATCCCCAATACCCAATCCTCAATCTTCAATCCTCAATCCTCAATCCTCTATCCTCAATCCTCGATCCTGAATGTTCAATCCTCAATACCCAATCCTCAACCTTCAATCCTCAATACTCAATCCTCAATCCTCAATCCTCAATCCTCAATCCTCAGTCCACAATCCTCAATTCTCAATCCTCAATCCTCAATCCTCAGACCTCAAACATTACTACTCAACCCTCAGCCCTCGTCCGCAATCCACAACCCTCAATCCTCAATCCTCAAACTTCAATCATCATTCCTCAATCCTCAATCCTCAATTCTCAATCCTCAATCCTCAATCCTCAATCCTCAATCCTCAATCCTCAATCTCCAATCCTTAATCCTCAATCCTGAATTCTCAATCCTCAATCCTCAATCGTCAATCCTCAACACCCAACCCTTAATCTTCAATCCTCAATCCTCAATCCTCAATTCTCAATCCTCAATCCTCAATCCTCAGACCTCAAACATCAATACTCAACCCTCAGTCCTCGTCCGCAATCCACAACACTCAATCCTCAATCCTCAATCTTCAATCATCAATATTCAATCTTCAATCCTCTATCCTCGATCCTCTATCCTCAATCCTCAATCCTGAATGTTCAATACTCAATACCCAATCCTCAATATTTAATCCTCAATCCTCAACCGTCAACCCTCAATTCCCAATCCTCAATCATCAATCCTCAATCCTCAATCCTGAATCCTCAATCCTGAACCTTCAATCCACAATACTCAATCTTCAACCCTCAATCTTCAATCCTCAATCCTCTATCCTCATTCTTCAATCCTCAACACCCAATCCTCATTCTTCAATCCTCAATCCTCAATCCTCAATTCTCAATCCTCAATCCTCAATCCTCAGACCTCAAACATCAATACTCAACCCTCAGTCCTCGTCCGCAATCCACAACCCTCAATCCTCAATCCTCAATCTTCAATCATCAATATTCAATATTCGATCCTCAATCCTCAATCCTCTATCCTCAATCCTCAATCCTGAGTGTTCAGTCCTCAATACCCAATCCTCAATCTTCAATCCTCAATACTCAATCCTCAATCCTCAATCCTCAATCCTCAGTCCTCAAACCTCAATCCTGAATCCTCGATCCTGAATCCTCAATCTTCAGCCCTCAGTCCTCAACAATCAATTGTCAGTCCTCAATCCTCAATAGAATATACCCAATTCACAGTTTTCAATACTCAATCCCCAATCTTCAATCTTCAAATCTCAATCCACAAACATCAACTCTCATCACTCAACGCTCGACACTCAGTCCCCAATCCTCAATCTTCAATCCTCAATCCTCAACACTCAATCCTCAATCCTCAACCTTCAATACTCAATACTCAGTTTTCAATCCTCAATCCTCAATCCTGAACCCTCAATCCTCAATCCTCAATCCTCAATCGGCAATCTCCAATCCTGAATTGTCAATCTTCAGTTCTCAATCCTCAATCCTCAATCCTCAATCCTCATTCTTCAATCCCCAATACCCAATCCTCAATCTTCCATCCTCAATCCTCAACCCTCAACTCTCAAACCTCAAACATCAATCTTCAATCCTCAATACTCAATCTTCAACACTCAATCTTCAATCCCCAATCCTCAATCCTCAATCATCAATCCTCAATTTTCAATCCTCAATACTCAATCCTCAATCCTCAATCCTCAATCTTCAATCATCAATATTCAACCTTCAATCCTCAATCCTCAATCCTCAATCCTCAATCCTCAATCCTCAATCCTCAATCCTCAATCCTCAATCCTCAAACCTCAATACCGGAGCCTCAATCTTCAATCCTCAATCCTCAATCCTCAATTCTCTATCCTCAATCCTCAGTCCTTAGTCCTCAAACCTCAATCCTCAACCCTCAACCCTCATCCTCAGTCCTCAATCCTCAATCCTCAATCATCAATCCTCAATTTTCAATCCTCAATACTCAATCCTCAATCCTCAATCCTCAATACTCAATCCACAATCCTCAATCCTCAATCCTCAACCCTCAATCCTCAGTCCTGAAACATCAATTCCAAATCCTCAATCTTGAATCCTCAACCTTCAGCCCTCAGTACTCAACAATCAGTTGTCAATCCTCAATCATCAATAGAATATCCTCAATTCACAGCTTTCAATACTCAATCCCCATTCTTCAGTCATCAAATCTCAATCCACAAACATCAATTCTCATCACTCAACCCTCAACACTCAGTCCTCAATCTTCAATCCCCAATCCTAAATCCTCAATCTTCAATCCTCAATACTCAATCTTCAATCCTCAATCCTCAATTCTCAATCCTCAATACTCAATCCTCAATCGTCAATCCTCAATTCCCAATCGTCAATCTTCAATCCTTAATCCTCAATCTTCAATCCTTAATCCTCAATCCTCCATCCCCAATCCTCAATCTTCAATCCTCAATACTCAATCTTCAATCTTCAATCCTCAATCCTCAATCCTCAATCCTCAAACCTCAAACATCAATCTTCAATCCTCAATACTCTATCTTCAACACTCAATCTTCAATCCCCAATCCTCAATCCTCAGTCTTCAATCCTCAACACCCAATCCTCAATCTTCAATCCTCAGTCCTCAATCCTCAATTCTCAATCCTCAGTCCTCAATCCTCAGACCTCAAGCATCAATACTCAACCCTCAGACCTCGTCCGCAATCCACAACCCTCAATCCTCAATCCTGAATCTTCAATCATCAATATTCAATCTTCAATCCTCAATCCTCAATCCTCAATTCTCAGTCCGCAATACTCAATCCTCAATCGTCAATCCTCAATCCTGAATCCTCAACATTCAATCCTCAATACTCAATCTTCAACACTCAATCCTCAATCCTCAATCCTCAATCCTCAATCCTCAATCCTCAATCCCAAATCCTTAATCCTCAATCCTCAATCCTCAACCCACAATCCTCAGTCCTGATACCTCAATACCGAATCCTCAATCCTGAATCGTCAATCCTCAGCCCTCAGTCCTCAAGAATCAATTGTCAATCCTCAATCCTCAACAGAATATCTTCAATTAACAGTTTTCAATACTCAATCCCCATTCTTCAAT
This sequence comes from Calliopsis andreniformis, assembly GCF_051401765.1. Classification (NCBI taxonomy): domain Eukaryota; kingdom Metazoa; phylum Arthropoda; class Insecta; order Hymenoptera; family Andrenidae; genus Calliopsis; species Calliopsis andreniformis. The sequence continues at coordinate 1,258,662 of NW_027480520.1, read as the reverse complement.
CATCACATCTCAATCCACAAACATCAATTCTCATCACTCAACCCTCAACACTCGGTCCTCAATCTTCAATCCTCAATCCTAAATCCTCAATCTTCAATCCTCAATACTCAATCTTCAATCCTCAATCCTCAATTCTCAATCCTCAATACTCAATCCTCAATCTTCAACCCTCAATTCCCAATCCTCAATCTTCAATCCTCAATCCTCAATCTTCAATCCTTAATCCTCAATCCTCCATCCCCAATCCTCAATCTTCAATCCTCAATACTCAATCTTCAATCCTCAATCCTCAATCCTCAATCCTCAATCCTCAATCCTCAATCCTCAATCCTCAATCCTCAATCTTCAATCCTCAATCCTAATTCGTCACTCCATGAAGCCCAGTCCTCAATCTTCAATCCTCAATCCTCAGTCATCAATTCTCAATCCTCAATCCTCAATCCTCAATCCTCAACCTTCAATCCTCAATACTCAACCTTCAATACTCAATCCTCAATCCTCAATCCTCAATCCTTAATCCCCAATCCTCAATCCCAAATCCTCAATCCTCAATCCTCAATACTCAACCCTCAATCCTCAGTCCTGAAACATCAATTCCGAATCCTCAATCCTGAATCCTCAACCTTCAGCCCTCAGTCCTCAACAATCAGTTGTCAATCCTCAAACCTCAATAGAATATCCTCAATTCACAGCTTTCAATACTCAATCCCCATTCTTCAATCATCAAATCTCAATCCACAAACATCAATTCTCATCACTCAACCCTCAACACTCGGTCCTCAATCTTCAATCCTCAATCCTAAGTCCTCAATCTTCAATCCTCAATACTCAATCTTCAATCCTCAATCCTCAATTCTCAATCCTCAATCCTGAATCCTCAGACCTCAAACATCAATACTCAACCCTCAGTCCTCGTCCGCAATCCACAACCCTCAATCCTCAATCCTCAATCTTCAATCATCAATATTCAATCTTCAAACGTCAATCCTCAATCCTCTATCCTCAATCCTCAATACTGAATGTTCAATCCTCAATACAGAATCCTCAATCTTCAATCCTCAATACTCAATCCTCAATCCTCAACCCTCAATCCTCAGTCCTCAAACCTCAATCCTGAGTACTCAGTCCTGAATACTCAACCTTCAGCCCTCAGTCCTCAACAATCAGTTGCCAATCCTCAGTCCTCAATAGAATATCCTCAATTCACAGCTTTCAATACTCAATACTCAATCTGCATTCTTCAAATCTCTATCCACAAACATCAATTCTCATAACTCAACCCTCAACACTCAGTCCTCAATGTTCAGTCCTCAATCCTCAATTCTCAATATTCAATCCTCAATTCTGAATCTTAAATCCTAATTCCTCAATCCTCAATTCTCAATCCTCAATCCTCAATCTTCAATCCTCAGTCCCCAAACCTCAATCTTCATTCCTCAATCCTCAATCCTGAATCCTCAACCTTCAGCACTCAGTCTTCAGCAATCAGTTGTCAATCCTCAATCCTCAATACAACATCACCAATGCACAGTTTTCAATACTCAATACTCAATCTGCAATCTTCAAATCTCTATCCACAAGCATCAATTCTCATCACTCAACCCTCAACCCTCCGTCCCCAATTCTCAATCTTCAATCCTCAATCCTCAATCCTCAATCCTCAATCCTCAATTTTCAATCCTCAATACTCAATCTTCAATCCTCAATCCTCAATCCTCAATCCTCAATCCTCAATCCTCAATCCTCAACCCTCAATCCTCAGCCCTGAAACCTCAATCCCGAATCCTCAATCCTGAATCCGCAAACCTCAGTCCTCAGTCCTCAACAATCAATTGTCAATCCTCAATCCTCAATAGAATATCCTCAATTCACAGTTTTCAATACTCAATCCCCATTCTTCAATCTTCATACCTCAATCCACAAACATCAATTCTCATCACTCAACTCTCAACACTCAGTCCTCAATCTTCAATCCTCAATCCTCAATCCTCAATCTTGAATCCTCAATACTCAATCTTCAATCCTCAATCCTCAATTGTCAATCCTCAACACTCAATCCTCAATCGTCAATCCTGAATCCCCAATCCTCAATCTTCAATCCTCTATCCTCAATCCTCAATCCTCAATCCTCAATCCTCAATCATCAATCTTCAATACTCAATACTCAATCTTCAATCCTCAATCCTCAATCCTCAGTCCTCAATCCTCAATCCTCAATCCTCAATCCTCAATCTTCTACCCTCAATACTCAATCTGCAATCCTCAATCCTCAATCCTCAATCCTCAAACCTAATTCGTCACTCCTCGAAACCCAGTCCTCAATCTTCAATCCTCAATCCTCAATCCGCAATCTTGAATCCTCAATACTCAATCTTCAATCCTCAATCCTCAATTCACAATCCTCAACACTCAATCCTCAATCGTCAATCCTCAATCCCCAATCCTCAATCTTCAATCCTCTATCCTCAATCCTCAATCCTCAATCCTCAATCCTCAACCTTCAATACCCAATACTCAATCTTCAATCCTCAATCCTCAATCCTCAGTCCTCAATCCTCAATCCTCAATCATCAATCCACAATCCTCAATCTTCAATCCTCAATACTCAATCTGCAATCCTCAGACCTCAAACATCAATACTCAACCCTCAGTCATCGTCCGCAATCCACAAACCTCAATCCTCAATCCTCAATCTTCAATCATCAATATTCAATCTTCAATCCTCAATCCTCAATCCTCTATCCTCAATCCTCAATCCTGAATGTTCAATCCTCAATACCCAATCCTCAATCTTCAATCCTCAATACTCAATCCTCAATCCTCAATCCTCAATCCTCAATCTTCAATCATCAATATTCAATCTTCAATCCTCAATCCTCAATCCTCTATCCTCAATCCTCAATCCTGAATGTTCAATCCTCAATACCCAATCCTCAATCTTCAATCCTCAATACTCAATCCTCAATCCTCAATCCTCAATCCTCAGTCCTCAATCCTCAATACTCAATCCACAATCCTCAATCCTCAATCCTCAACCCTCAATCCTCAGTCCTGAAACATCAATTCCAAATCCTCAATCTTGAATCCTCAACTTTCAGCCCTCAGTACTCAACAATCAGTTGTCAATCCTCAATCATCAATAGAATATCCTCAATTCACAGCTTTCAATACTCAATCCCCATTCTTCAGTCATCAAATCTCAATCCGCAAACATCAATTCTCATCACTCAACCCTCAACACTCAGTCCTCAATCTTCAATCCCCAATCCTAAATCCTCAATCTTCAATCCTCAATACTCAATCTTCAATCCTCAATCCTCAATTCTCAATCCTCAATACTCAATCCTCAATCGTCAATCCTCAATTCCCAATCGTCAATCTTCAATCCTTAATCCTCAATCTTCAATCCTTAATCCTCAATCCTCCATCCCCAATCCTCAATCTTCAATCCTCAATACTCAATCTTCAATCTTCAATCCTCAATCCTCAATCCTCAATCCTCAAACCTCAAACATCAATCTTGAATCCTCAATACTCAATCTTCAACACTCAATCTTCAATCCCCAATCCTCAATCCTCAGTCTTCAATCCTCAACACCCAATCCTCAATCTTCAATCCTCAGTCCTCAATCCTCAATTCTCAATCCTCAGTCCTCAATCCTCAGACCTCAAGCATCAATACTCAACCCTCAGACCTCGTCCGCAATCCACAACCCTCAATCCTCAATCCTGAATCTTCAATCATCAATATTCAATCTTCAATCCTCAATCCTCAATCCTCGATTCTCAGTCCGCAATACTCAATCCTCAATCGTCAATCCTCAATCCTGAATCCTCAACATTCAATCCTCAATACTCAATCTTCAACACTCAATCCTCAATCCTCAATCCTCAATCCTCAATCCTCAATCCTCAATCCCAAATCCTTAATCCTCAATCCTCAATCCTCAACCCACAATCCTCAGTCCTGATACCTCAATACCGAATCCTCAATCCTGAATCGTCAATCCTCAGCCCTCAGTCCTCAAGAATCAATTGTCAATCCTCAATCCTCAACAGAATATCTTCAATTAACAGTTTTCAATACTCAATCCCCATTCTTCAATCATCACATCTCAATCCACAAACATCAATTCTCATCACTCAACCCTCAACACTCGGTCCTCAATCTTCAATCCTCAATCCTAAATCCTCAATCTTCAATCCTCAATACTCAATCTTCAATCCTCAATCCTCAATTCTCAATCCTCAATACTCAATCCTCAATCTTCAACCCTCAATTCCCAATCCTCAATCTTCAATCCTCAATCCTCAATCTTCAATCCTTAATCCTCAATCCTCCATCCCCAATCCTCAATCTTCAATCCTCAATACTCAATCTTCAATCCTCAATCCTCAATCCTCAATCCTCAATCCTCAATCCTCAATCCTCAATCCTCAATCCTCAATCTTCAATCCTCAATCCTAATTCGTCACTCCATGAAGCCCAGTCCTCAATCTTCAATCCTCAATCCTCAGTCATCAATTCTCAATCCTCAATCCTCAATCCTCAATCCTCAACCTTCAATCCTCAATACTCAACCTTCAATACTCAATCCTCAATCCTCAATCCTCAATCCTCAATCCCCAATCCTCAATCCCAAATCCTCAATCCTCAATCCTCAATACTCAACCCTCAATCCTCAGTCCTGAAACATCAATTCCGAATCCTCAATCCTGAATCCTCAACCTTCAGCCCTCAGTCCTCAACAATCAGTTGTCAATCCTCAAACCTCAATAGAATATCCTCAATTCACAGCTTTCAATACTCAATCCCCATTCTTCAATCATCAAATCTCAATCCACAAACATCAATTCTCATCACTCAACCCTCAACACTCGGTCCTCAATCTTCAATCCTCAATCCTAAATCCTCAATCTTCAATCCTCAATACTCAATCTTCAATCCTCAATCCTCAATTCTCAATCCTCAATCCTGAATCCTCAGACCTCAAACATCAATACTCAACCCTCAGTCCTCGTCCGCAATCCACAACCCTCAATCCTCAATCCTCAATCTTCAATCATCAATATTCAATCTTCAAACGTCAATCCTCAATCCTCAATCCTCAATCCTCAATCCTCAATCCTCAACCCTCAATCCTCAGCCCTGAAACCTCAATCCCGAATCCTCAATCCTGAATCCGCAAACCTCAGTCCTCAGTCCTCAACAATCAATTGTCAATTCTCAATCCTCAATAGAATATCCTCAATTCACAGTTTTCAATACTCAATCCCCATTCTTCAATCTTCATACCTCAATCCACAAACATCAATTCTCATCACTCAACTCTCAACACTCAGTCCTCAGTCTTCAATCCTCAATCCTCAATCCTCAATCTTGAATCCTCAATACTCAATCTTCAATCCTCAATCCTCAATTGTCAATCCTCAACACTCAATCCTCAATCGTCAATCCTGAATCCCCAATCCTCAATCTTCAATCCTCTATCCTCAATCCTCAATCCTCAATCCTCAATCCTCAATCATCAATCTTCAATACTCAATACTCAATCTTCAATCCTCAATCCTCAATCCTCAGTCCTCAATCCTCAATCCTCAATCCTCAATCCTCAATCTTCTACCCTCAATACTCAATCTGCAATCCTCAATCCTCAATCCTCAATCCTCAAACCTAATTCGTCACTCCTCGAAACCCAGTCCTCAATCTTCAATCCTCAGTCCTCAATCCGCAATCTTGAATCCTCAATACTCAATCTTCAATCCTCAATCCTCAATTCACAATCCTCAACACTCAATCCTCAATCGTCAATCCTCAATCCCCAATCCTCAATCTTCAATCCTCTACCCTCAATCCTCAATCCTCAATCCTCAATCCTCAACCTTCAATACCCAATACTCAATCTTCAATACTCAATCCTCAATCCTCAGTCCTCAATCCTCAATCCTCAATCATCAATCCACAATCCTCAATCTTCAATCCTCAATACTCAATCTGCAATCCTCAGACCTCAAACATCAATACTCAACCCTCAGTCATCGTCCGCAATCCACAAACCTCAATCCTCAATCCTCAATCTTCAATCATCAATATTCAATCTTCAATCCTCAATCCTCAATCCTCTATCCTCAATCCTCAATCCTGAATGTTCAATCCTCAATACCCAATCCTCAATCTTCAATCCTCAATACTCAATCCTCAATCCTCAATCCTCAATCCTCAGTCCTCAATCCTCAATTCTCAATCCTCAATCCTCAATCCTCAGACCTCAAACGTCAATACTCAACCCTCAGCCCTCGTCCGCAATCCACAACCCTCAATCCTCAATCCTCAATCTTCAATCATCAATCCTCAATCCTCAATCCTCAATTCTCAATCCTCAATCCTCAATCCTCAATCCTCAATCTTCAATCGTCAATCCTCAATCCTCAATCCTCAATCCTCATTCTTCAATCCCCAATACCCAATCCTCAATCTTCAATCCTCAATCCTCAATCCTCTATCCTCAATCCTCGATCCTGAATGTTCAATCCTCAATACCCAATCCTCAATCTTCAATCCTCAATACTCAATCCTCAATCCTCAATCCTCAATCCTCAGTCCACAATCCTCAATTCTCAATCCTCAATCCTCAATCCTCAGACCTCAAACATCACTACTCAACCCTCAGCCCTCGTCCGCAATCCACAACCCTCAATCCTCAATCCTCAAACTTCAATCATCATTCCTCAATCCTCAATCCTCAATTCTCAATCCTCAATCCTCAATCCTCAACCCTGAATCCTCAACCTTCACTCCTCAAAACTCAATCTTCAATACTCAATCCTCAATCCTCAATCCTCAATCCTCAATCCTCAATCCTCAATCCCAAATCCTTAATCCTCAATCCTCAATACTCAACCCTCAATCCTCAGTCCTGAAACCTCAATCCCGAATCCTCAATCCTGAATCCGCAAACTTCAGTCCTCAGTCCTCAACAATCAATTGTAAATCCTCAATCCTCAATAGAATATCCTCAATTCACAGTTTTCAATACTCAAACCCCATTCTTCAATCTTCAAATCTCAATCCACAAACATCAATTCTCATCACTCAACCCTCGACACTCAGTCCACGGTCTTCAATCCTCAATCCTCAATCCTCAATCTTGAATCCTCAATACTCAATCTTCAATCCTGAATCCTCAACTCTCAATCCTCAACACTCAATCCTCAATCGTCAATCCTCAATCCCCAATCCTCAATCTTCTATCCTCTATCCTCAATCCTCAATCGTCAATCCTCAATCCTCAATCTTCAATACTCAATACTCAATCTTCAATCCTCAATCCTCAATCCTCAGTCCTCAGTCCTCAATCCTCAATCCTCAATCCTCAATCTTCTATCCTCAATACTCAATCCGCAATCCTCAATCCTCAATCCTCAATCCTCAATCCTAATTCGTCACTCCTTGAAGCCCAGTCCTCAATCTTCAATCCTCAATCCTCAATCCTCAATTCTCAATCCTCAATACTCAATCCTCAATCCTCAACCTTCAATCCTCAATACTCAACCTTCAATACTCAATCCTCAATCCTCAATCCTCAATCATCAATCCTGAATCCCAAATCCTCAATCCTCAATCCTCAATCCTCAACACTCAATCCTCAGTCCTGAAACATCAATTCCAAATCCACAATCTTGAATCCTCAACCTTCAGCCCTCAGTACTCAACAATCAGTTGTCATTCCTCAGTCCTCAATAGAATATCCTCAACTCACAGCTTTCAATACTCAATCCCCATTCTTCAATCATCAAATCTCAATCAACAAACATCAATTCTCATCACTCAACCCTCAACACTCAGTCCTCAATCTTCAATCCCCAATCCTAAATCCTCAATCTTCAAACCTCAATACTCAATCTTCAATCCTCAATCCTCAATTCTCAATCCTCAATACTCAATCCTCAATCGTCAATCCTCAATTCCCAATCGTCAATCTTCAATCCTCAATCCTCAATCTTCAATCCTTAATCCTCAATCCTCCATCCCCAATCCTCAATCTTCAATCCTCAATACTCAATCTTCAATCTTCAATCCTCAATCCTCAATCCTCAATCCTCAAACCTCAATCATCAAACTTCAATCCTCAATACTCAATCCTCAACACTCAATCTTCAATCCCCAATCCTCAATCCTCATTCTTCAATCCTCAATACCAAATCCTCAATCCTCAATCCTCAATTCTCAATCCTCAATTCGCAATCCTCAGTCCTCAATCCTCAGACCTCAAGCATCAATACCCAACCCTCTCACCTCGTCCTCAATCCACAACCCTTAATCCTAAATCCGCAATCTTCAATCATCAATATTCAACCTTCAATCCTGAATCCTCAATCCTCAATCCTCAATCCTCAATCCTCAAACCTCAAACCTCAATACCGGAGCCTCAATCTTCAATCCTCAATCCTCAATCCTCAACTCTCTATCCTCAATCCTCAGTCCTTAGTCCTCAAACCTCAATCCTCAACCCTCAACCCTCATCCTCAATCCTCAATCCTCAATCCTCAATCATCAATCCTCAATTTTCAATCCTCAATACTCAATCCTCAATCCTCAATCCTCAATACTCAATCCACAATCCTCAATCCTCAATCCTCAACCCTCAATCCTCAGTCCTGCAACCTCAATCCCGAATCCTCAATCCTGAATCCGCAAACTTCAGTCCTCAGAACTCAACAATCAATTGTCAATCCTCAATCCTCAATAGAATATCCTCAATTCACAGTTTTCAATACTCAATCCCCATTCTTCAATCTTCAAATCTCAATCCACAAACATCAATTCTCATCACTCAACCCTCAACACTCAGTCCACGGTCTTCAATGCTCAATCCTCAATCCTCAATCTTGAATCCTCAATACTCAATCTTCAATCCTGAATCCTCAACTCTCAATCCTCAACACTCAATACTCAATCGTCAAACCTCAATCCCCAATCCTCAATTTTCTATCCTCTATCCTCAATCCTCAATCCTCAATCCTCAATCCTCAATCTTCAATACTCAATACTCAATCTTCAATCCTCAATCCTCAATCCTCAGTCCTCAGTCCTCAATCCTCAATCCTCAATCCTCAATCTTCTATCCTCAATACTCAATCCGCAATCCTCAATCTTCAATCCTCAATCCTCAATCCTAATTCGTCACTCCTTGAAGCCCAGTCCTCAATCTTCAATCCTCAATCCTCAATCCTCAATTCTCAATCCTCAATACTCAATCCTCAATCCTCAACCTTCAATCCTCAATACTCAACCTTCAATACTCAATCCTCAATCCTCAATCCTCAATCCTCAATCCTCGATCCTCAACCCTCAATCCTCAGTCCTGAAACATCAATTCCAAATCCTCAATCTTGAATCCTCAACCTTCAGCCCTCAGTCCTCAACAATCAGTTGTCAATCCTCAATCCTCAATAGAATATCCTCAATTCACAGCTTTCAATACTCAATCCCCATTCTTCAATCATCAAATCTCAATCCACAAACATCAATTCTCATCACTCAACCCTCAACACTCAGTCCTCAATCTTCAATCCCCAATCCTAAATCCTCAATCTTCAATCCTCAATCCTCAATTCTCAATCCTCAATACTCAATCCTCAATCCTCAGCCTTCAATCCTCAATACTCAACCTTCAATACTCAATCCTCAATCCTCAATCCTCAATCCTCAATCCTCAATCCTGAATCCCAAATCCTCAATCCTCAATCCTCAATCCTCAACCCTCAATCCTCAGTCCTGAAACATCAATTCCAAATCCACAATCTTGAATCCTCAACCTTTAGCCCTCAGTACTCAACAATCAGTTGTCAATCCTCAATCCTCAATAGAATATCCTCAACTCACAGCTTTCAATACTCAATCCCCATTCTTCAATCATCAAATCTCAATCAACAAACATCAATTCTCATCACTCAACCCTCAACACTCAGTCCTCAATCTTCAATCCCCAATCCTAAATCCTCAATCTTCAAACCTCAATACTCAATCTTCAATCCTCAATCCTCAATTCTCAATCCTCAATACTCAATCCTCAATCGTCAATCCTCAATTCCCAATCGTCAATCTTCAATTCTCAATCCTCAATCTTCAATCCTTAATCCTCAATCCTCCATCCCCAATCCTCAATCTTCAATCCTCAATACTCAATCTTCAATCTTCAATCCTCAATCCTCAATCCTCAATCCTCAAACCTCAATCATCAATCTTCAATCCTCAATACTCAATCTTCAACACTCAATCTTCAATCCCCAATCCTCAATCCTCATTCTTCAATCCTCAATACCAAATCCTCAATCCTCAATCCTCAATTCTCAATCCTCAATTCGCAATCCTCAGTCCTCAATCCTCAGACCTCAAGCATCAATACCCAACCCTCTGACCTCGTCCTCAATCCACAACCCTTAATCCTAAATCCGCAATCTTCAATCATCAATATTCAACCTTCAATCCTCAATCCTCAATCCTCAATCCTCAATCCTCAATCCTCAAACCTCAAACCTCAATCCTCAACCCTCAACCCTCATCCTCAATCCTCAATCCTCAATCCTCAATCATCAATCCTCAATTTTCAATCCTCAATACTCAATCCTCAATCCTCAATCCTCAATACTCAATCCACAATCCTCAATCCTCAATCCTCAACCCTCAATCCTCAGTCCTGAAACCTCAATCCCGAATCCTCAATCCTGAATCCGCAAACTTCAGTCCTCAGACCTCAACAATCAATTGTCAATCCTCAATCCTCAATAGAATATCCTCAATTCACAGTTTTGAATACTCAATCCCCATTCTTCATTCTTCAAATCTCAATCCACAAACATCAATTCTCATCACTCAACCCTCAACACTCAGTCCACGGTCTTCAATGCTCAATCCTCAATCCTCAATCTTGAATCCTCAATACTCAATCTTCAATCCTGAATCCTCAACTCTCAATCCTCAACACTCAATACTCAATCGTCAATCCTCAATCCCCAATCCTCAATCTTCTATCCTCTATCCTCAATCCTCAATCCTCAATCCTCAATCCTCAATCTTCAATACTCAATACTCAACCTTCAATCCTCAATCCTCAATCCTCAGTCCTCAGTCCTCAATCCTCAATCCTCAATCCTCAATCTTCTATCCTCAATACTCAATCCGCAATCCTCAATCTTCAATCCTCAATCCTCAATCCTAATTCGTCACTCCTTGAAGCCCAGTCCTCAATCTTCAATCCTCAATCCTCAATCCTCAATTCTCAATCCTCAATACTCAATCCTCAATCCTCAACCTTCAATCCTCAATACTCAACCTTCAATACTCAATCCTCAATCCTCAATCCTCAATCCTCAATCCTCAATCCTCAACCCTCAACCCTCAATCCTCAGTCCTGAAACATCAATTCCAAATCCTCAATCTTGAATCCTCAACCTTCAGCCCTCAGTCCTCAACAATCAGTTGTCAATCCTCAATCCTCAATAGAATATCCTCAATTCACAGCTTTCAATACTCAATCCCCATTCTTCAATCATCAAATCTCAATCCACAAACATCAATTCTCATCACTCAACCCTCAACACTCAGTCCTCAATCTTCAATCCCCAATCCTAAATCCTCAATCTTCAATCCTCAATACTCAATCTTCAATCCTCAATCCTCAATTCTCAATCCTCAACACTCAATCCTCAATCGTCAATCCTCAATTCCCAATCGTCAATCTTCAATCCTCAATCCTCAATCCTGAACCCTCAATCCTCAATCCTCAATCCTCAATCGTCAATCTCCAATCCTGAATTGTCAATCTTCAATCCTCAATCCTCAATCCTCAATCCTCAATCCTCATACTTCAATCCCCAATACCCAATCCTCAATCTTCAATCCTCAATCCTCAATCCTCTATCCTCAATCCTCGATCCTGAATGTTCAATCCTCAATACCCAATCCTCAATCTTCAATCCTCAATACTCAATCCTCAATCCTCAATCCTCAATCCTCAGTCCACAATCCTCAATTCTCAATCCTCAATCCTCAATCCTCAGACCTCAAACATCACTACTCAACCCTCAGCCCTCGTCCGCAATCCACAACCCTCAATCCTCAATCCTCAAACTTCAATCATCATTCCTCAATCCTCAATCCTCAATTCTCAATCCTCAATCCTCAATCCTCAATCCTCAATCCTCAATCTTCAATCCTTAATCCTCAATCCTGAATTCTCAATCCTCAATCCTCAATCGTCAATCCTCAGTTCCCAATCCTCAATCTTCAATCCTCAATCCTCAACCTTCAATCCTTAATCCTCAATCCTCAATCCCCAATCCTCAATCTTCAATACTCAATCTTCAATCCTCAATCCTCAATCCTCAGTCCTCAATCCTCAATCCTCATTCTTCAATACTCAACACCCAATCCTCAATCTTCAATCCTCAATCCTCAATCGTCAATTCTCAATCCGCAATACTCAATCCTCAATCGTCAATCCTCAACCCTGAATCCTCAACCTTCAATCCTCAATACTCAATCTTCAATACTCAATCCTCAATCCTCAATCCTCAATCTTGAATCCTCAATACTCAATCTTCAATCCTGAATCCTCAACTCTCAATCCTCAACACTCAATACTCAATCGTCAATCCTCAATCCCCAATCCTCAATCTTCTATCCTCTATCCTCAATCCTCAATCCTCAATCCTCAATCCTCAATCTTCAATACTCAATACTCAATCTTCAATCCTCAATCCTCAATCCTCAGTCCTCAGTCCTCAATCCTCAATCCTCAATCCTCAATCTTCTATCCTCAATCCTCAATCCTCAATCTTCAATCCTTAATCCTCAATCCTCCATCCCCAATCCTCAATCTTCAATCCTCAATACTCAATCTTCAATCTTCAATCCTCAATCCTCAATCCTCAATCCTCAAACCTCAATCATCAATCTTCGATCCTCAATACTCAATCTTCAACACTCAATCTTCAATCCCCAATCCTCAATCCTCATTCTTCAATCCTCAATACCAAATCCTCAATCCTCAATCCTCAATTCTCAATCCTCAATTCGCAATCCTCAGTCCTCAATCCTCAGACCTCAAGCATCAATACCCAACTCTCTGACCTCGTCCTCAATCCACAACCCTTAATCCTAAATCCGCAATCTTCAATCATCAATATTCAACCTTCAATCCTCAATCCTCAATCCTCAATCCTCAATCCTCAATCCTCAAACCTCAAACCTCTATTCCGGAGCCTCAATCTTCAATCCTCAATCCTCAATCCTCAATTCTCTATCCTCAATCCTCAGTCCTTAGTCCTCAAACCTCAATCCTCAAACCTCAACCCTCATCCTCAATCCTCAATCCTCAATCCTCAATCATCAATCCTCAATTTTCAATCCTCAATACTCAATCCTCAATCCTCAATCCTCAATACTCAATCCACAATCCTCAATCCTCAATCCTCATTCTTCAATCCCCAATACCCAATCCTCAATCTTCAATCCTCAATCCTCAATCCTCTATCCTCAATCCTCGATCCTGAATTTTCAATCCTCAATACCCAATCCTCAATCTTCAATCCTCAATACTCAATCCTCAATCCTCAATCCTCAATCCTCAGTCCACAATCCTCAGTCCTGGTACCTCAATACCGAATCCTCAATCCTGAATCCTCAATCCTCAGCCCTCAGTCCTCAAGAATCAATTGTCAATCCTCAATCCTCAATAGAATATCTTCAATTAACAGTTTTCAATACTCAATCCCCATTCTTCAATCTTCAAATCTCAATCCACAAACATCAATTATCATCACTCAACCCTCAACACTCAGTCCTCAATCTTCAATCGTCAATAGTAAATCCGCAATCTTCAATCCTCAATACTCAACCTTCAATCCTCAACCCTCAATCCTCAATCCTCAATACTCAATCCTCAATCGTCAATCCTCAATTCCCAATCCTCAATCTTCAATCCTCAATCCTCAATATTCAATCCTGAATCGTCAATCCTCAATCCTCAATCCTCAATCTTCAATCCTCAATACTCAATCCTCAATCCTCAATCATCAATCCTCAATTTTCAATCCTCAATACTCAATCCTCAATCGTCAATCCTCAATTCCCAATCCTCAGTCTTCAATCCTCAATCCTCAATATTCAATCCTGAATCGTCAATCGTCAATCCTCAATCCTCAATCCTCAATCCTCAATCCTCAATCCTCAAACCTCAAACCTCAATACCGGAGCCTCAATCTTCAATCCTCAATCCTCAATCCTCAATTCTCTATCCTCAATCCTCAGTCCTTAGTCCTCAAACCTCAATCCTCAACCCTCAACCCTCATCCTCAATCCTCAATCCTCAATCCTCAATCATCAATCCTCAATTTTCAATCCTCAATACTCAATCCTCAATCCTCAATCCTCAATACTCAATCCACAATCCTCAATCCTCAATCCTCAACCCTCAATCCTCAGTCCTGAAACCTCAATCCCGAATCCTCAATCCTGAAACCGCAAACTTCAGACCTCAGACCTCAACAATCAATTGCCAATCCTCAATCCTCAATAGAATATCCTCAATTCACAGTTTTCAATACTCAATCCCCATTCTTCAATCTTCAAATCTCAATCCACAAACATCAATTCTCATCACTCAACCCTCAACACTCAGTCCACGGTCTTCAATGCTCAATCCTCAATCCTCAATCTTGAATCCTCAATACTCAATCTTCAATCCTGAATCCTCAACTCTCAATCCTCAACACTCAATACTCAATCGTCAATCCTCAATCCTCAATCCTCACTCCTCAGTCCTCAATCCTCAATCCTCAATCCTCAATCTTCTATCCTCAATACTCAATCCGCAATCCTCAATCTTCAATCCTCAATCCACAATCCTAATTCGTCACTCCTTGAAGCCCAGTCCTCAATCTTCAGTCCTCAATCCTCAATCCTCAATTCTCAATCCTCAATACTCAATCCTCAATCCTCAACCTTCAATCCTCAATACTCAACCTTCAATACTCAATCCTCAATCCTCAATCCTCAATCCTCAATCCTCAATCCTCAGCCCTCAATCCTCAGTCCTGAAACATCAATTCCAAATCCTCAATCTTGAATCCTCAACCTTCAGCCCTCAGTCCTCAACAATCAGTTGTCAATCCTCAATCCTCAATAGAATATCCTCAATTCACAGCTTTCAATACTCAATCCCCATTCTTCAATCATCAAATCTCAATCCACAAACATCAATTCTCATCACTCAACCCTCAACACTCAGTCCTCAATCTTCAATCCCCAATCCTAAATCCTCAATCTTCAATCCTCAATCCTCAATTCTCAATCCTCAATACTCAATCCTCAATCCTCAACCTTCAATCCTCAATACTCAACCTTCAATACTCAATCCTCAATCCTCAATCCTCAATCCTCAATCCTCAATCCTGAATCCCAAATCCTCAATCCTCAATCCTCAATCCTCAACCCTCAATCCTCAGTCCTGAAACATCAATTCCAAATCCACAATCTTGAATCCTCAACCTTTAGCCCTCAGTACTCAACAATCAGTTGTCAATCCTCAATCCTCAATAGAATATCCTCAACTCACAGCTTTCAATACTCAATCCCCATTCTTCAATCATCAAATCTCAATCAACAAACATCAATTATCATCACCCAACCCTCAACACTCAGTCCTCAATCTTCAATCCCCAATCCTAAATCCTCAATCTTCAAACCTCAATACTCAATCTTCAATCCTCAATCCTCAATTCTCAATCCTCAATACTCAATCCTCAATCGTCAATCCTCAATTCCCAATCGTCAATCTTCAATCCTCAATCCTCAATATTCAATCCTCAATACTCAGTCTTCAATCCTCAATCCTCAATCCTGAACCCTCAATCCTCAATCCTCAATCCTCAATCGTCAATCTCCAATCCTGAATTGTCAATCTTCAATCCTCAATCCTCAATCCTCAATCCTCAATCCTCATTCTTCAATCCCCAATACCCAATCCTCAATCTTCAATCCTCAATCCTCAATCCTCTATCCTCAATCCTCGATCCTGAATTTTCAATCCTCAATACCCAATCCTCAATCTTCAATCCTCAATACTCAATCCTCAATCCTCAATCCTCAGTCCACAATCCTCAATCCTCAATCCTCAATTCTCAATCCTCAACACTCAATCCTCAATCGTCAATCCTCAATTCCCAATCGTCAATATTCAATCCTCAATCCTCAATCTTCAATCCTCAATACTCAGTTTTCAATCCTCAATCCTCAATCCTGAACCCTCAATCCTCAATCCTCAATCCTCAATCGTCAATCTCGAATCCTGAATTGTCAATCTTCAATCCTCAATCCTCAATCCTCAATCCTCAATCCTCAATCCTCAATCCTCATTCTTCAATCCCCAATACCCAATCCTCAATCTTCAATCCTCAATCCTCAATCCTCTATCCTCAATCCTCGATCCTGAATTTTCAATCCTCAATACCCAATCCTCAATCTTCAATCCTCAATACTCAATCCTCAATCCTCAATCCTCAATCCTCAGTCCACAATCCTCAATTCTCAATCCTCAATCCTCAATCCTCAGACCTCAAACATCAATACTCAACCCTCAGCCCTCGTCCGCAATCCACAACCCTCAATCCTCAATCCTCAAACTTCAATCATCATTCCTCAATCCTCAATCCTCAATTCTCAATCCTCAATCCTCAATCCTCAATCCTCAATCCTCAATCCTCAGTCCTGAAACCTCAATCCCGAATCCTCAATCCTGAATCCGCAAACTTCAGTCCTCAGACCTCAACAATCAATTGTCAATCCTCAATCCTCAATAGAATATCCTCAATTCACAGTTTTCAATACTCAATCCCCATTCTTCAATCTTCAAATCTCAATCCACAAACATCAATTCTCATCACTCAACCCTCAACACTCAGTCCACGGTCTTCAATGCTCAATCCTCAATCCTCAATCTTGAATCCTCAATACTCAATCTTCAATCCTGAATCCTCAACTCTCAATCCTCAACACTCAATACTCAATCGTCAATCCTCAATCCCCAATCCTCAATCTTCTATCCTCTATCCTCAATCCTCAATCCTCAATCCTCAATCCTCAATCTTCAATACTCAATACTCAATTTTCAATCCTCAATCCTCAATCCTCAGTCCTCAGTCCTCAATCCTCAATCCTCAATCCTCAATCTTCTATCCTCAATACTCAATCCGCAATCCTCAATCTTCAATCCTCAATCCTCAATCCTAATTCGTCACTCCTTGAAGCCCAGTCCTCAATCTTCAATCCTCAATCCTCAATCCTCAATTCTCAATCCTCAATACTCAATCCTCAATCCTCAACCTTCAATCCTCAATACTCAACCTTCAATACTCAATCCTCAATCCTCAATCCTCAATCCTCAATCCTCAATCCTCAGCCCTCAATCCTCAGTCCTGAAACATCAATTCCAAATCCTCAATCTTGAATCCTCTACCTTCAGCCCTCAGTCCTCAACAATCAGTTGTCAATCCTCAATCCTCAATAGAATATCCTCAATTCACAGCTTTCAATACTCAATCCCCATTCTTCAATCATCAAATCTCAATCCACAAACATCAATTCTCATCACTCAACCCTCAACACTCAGTCCTCAATCTTCAATCCCCAATCCTAAATCCTCAATCTTCAATCCTCAATCCTCAATTCTCAATCCTCAATACTCAATCCTCAATCCTCAACCTTCAATCCTCAATACTCAACCTTCAATACTCAATCCTCAATCCTCAATCCTCAATCCTCAATCCTCAATCCTGAATCCCAAATCCTCAATCCTCAATCCTCAATCCTCAACCCTCAATCCTCAGTCCTGAAACATCAATTCCAAATCCACAATCTTGAATCCTCAACCTTTAGCCCTCAGTACTCAACAATCAGTTGTCAATCCTCAATCCTCAATAGAATATCCTCAACTCACAGCTTTCAATACTCAATCCCCATTCTTCAATCATCAAATCTCAATCAACAAACATCAATTCTCATCACTCAACCCTCAACACTCAGTCCTCAATCTTCAATCCCCAATCTTAAATCCTCAATCTTCAAACCTCAATACTCAATCTTCAATCCTCAATACTCAATCTTCAATCTTCAATCCTCAATCCTCAATCCTCAATCCTCAAACCTCAATCATCAATCTTCAATCCTCAATACTCAGTCTTCAACACTCAATCTTCAATCCCCAATCCTCAATCCTCATTCTTCAATCCTCAACACCCAATCCTCAATCTTCAATCCTCAGTCCTCAATCCTCAATTCTCAATCCTCAGTCCTCAATCCTCAGACCTCAAGCATCAATACTCAACCCTCAGTCCTCGTCCGCAATCCACAACCCTCAATCCTCAATCCTCAATCTTCAATCATCAATATTCAATCTTCAATCCTCAATCCTCAATCCTCAATTCTCAATTCGCAATACTCAATCCTCAATCGTCAATCCTCAATCCTGAATCCTCAACATTCAATCCTCAATACCCAATCTTCAACACTCAATCCTCAATCCTCAATCCTCAATCCTCAATCCTCAATCCTCAATCCCAAATACTTAATCCTCAATCCTCAATCCTCAACCCACAATCCTCAGTCCTGATACCTCAATACCGAATCCTCAATCCTGAATCCTCAATCCTCAGCCCTCAGTCCTCAAGAATCAATTGTCAATCCTCAATCCTCAATAGAATATCTTCAATTAACAGTTTTCAATACTCAATCCCCATTCTTCAATCTTCAAATCTCAATCCACAAACATCAATTATCATCACACAACCCTCAACACTCAGTCCTCATTCTTCAATCGTCAATCCTAAATCCGCAATCTTCAATCCTCAATACTCAACCTTCAATCCTCAACCCTCAATCCTCAATCCTCAATACTCAATCCTCAATCGTCAATCCTCAATTCCCAATCCTCAATCTTCAATCCTCAATCCTCAATCCTCAATCTTCAATCGTCAATACTCAATCTTCAATCCTCAATCCTCAATCCTCAATCCTCAATCCTCAATCCTCAATCTTCAATCCTCAATACTCAATCATCAACCCTCAATCTTCAATCCTCAATCCTCTATCCTCATTCTTCAATCCTCAACACCCAATCCTCAATCTTGAATCCTCAATCTTCAATCCTCAATTCTCAATCCTCAATCCTCAATCGTCAGACCTCAAACATCAATACTCAACCCTCAGTCCTCGTCCGCAATCCACAACCCTCAATCCTCAATCCTGAATCTTCAATCATCAATATTCAATCTTCAATCCTCAATCCTCAATCCTCTATCCTCAATCCTCAATCCTGAATGTTCAATCCTCAATACCCAATCCTCAATCTTCAATCCTCAATACTCAATCCTCAATCCTCAATCCTCAATCCTCAGTCCTCAATCCTCAATTCTCAATCCTCAATCCTCATTCCTCAGACCTCAAACATCAATACTCAACCCTAAGTCCTCGTCCGCAATCCACAACACTCAATCCTCAATCCTCAATCTTCAACCCTCAATCCTCAATCCTCTATCCTCAATCCTCAATCCTGAATGTTCAATCCTCAATACCCTATCCTCAACCTTCAATCCTCAATCCTCAATCCTCAATCCTCAAACCTCAATCCTCAGTCCTGAAACAACAATACCGAATCCTCAATCCTGAATCCTCAATCTTCAGCCCTCAGTCCTCAACAGTCAATTGTCAATCCTCAATCATCAATAGAATATCCTCAATTCACAGTTTTCAATACTCAATCCCCATTCTTCAATCTTCAAATCTCAATCCACAAACATCAATTTTCATCACTCAACCCTCAACACTCAGTCCTCAATCTTCAATCCTCAATCCTAAATCCTCAATTTTCAATCCTCAATACTCAATCTTCAATCCACAATCCTCAATTCTCTATCCTCAATCCTCAATCCTCAATCCTCAATCCTCAATCTACAATCCTCAATACTCAATCTTCAACTCTCAATCTTCAATCCTCGATCCTCTATCCTCATTCTTCAATCCTCAACACCCAACCCTCAATCTTCAATCCTCAATCCTCAATCCTCAATTCTCAATCCTCAATCCTCATTCCTCAGACCTCAAACATCAATACTCAACCCTAAGTACTCGTCCGCAATCCACAACACTCAATCCTCAATCCTCAATCTTCAATCATCAATATTCAATCTTCAATCCTCAATCCTCAATCCTCAATCCTCAGTCCTCAAACCTCAATCCTGAATCCTCAATCCTGAATCCTCAATCTTCAGCCCTCAGTCCTCAACAATCAATTGTCAGTCCTCAATCCTCAATAGAAAATACCCAATTCACAGTTTCCAATACTCAATCCCCAATCTTCAATCTTCAAATCTCAATCCACAAACATCAATTCTCATAACTCAACGCTCGACACTCAGTCCCCAATCCTCAATCTTCAATCCTCAATCCTCAACCCTCAATCCTCAATCCTCAACCTTCAATCCTCAATACTCAGTCTTCAATCCTCAATCCTCAATCCTGAACCCTCAATCCTCAATCCTCAATCCTCAATCGTCAATCCTCAATCTTCAATCATCAATATTCAATCTTCAATCCTCAAGCCTCAATCCTCTATCCTCAATCCTCAATCCTGAATGTTCAATCCTCAGTACCCAATCCTCAACCTTCAATCCTCAATCCTCAATCCTCAAACCTCAATCCTCAATCCTCAATCCTCAATCCCCAAACCTCATTCTTCAATCCTCAATACCAAATCCTCAATCTTCAATCCTCAACACTCAATCCTCAATACGCAATCCTCAATCCTCAATCCTCAATCCTCAATCATCAGTCCTCAGTCCTCAAACCTAAATCCTCAACCCTCAACCCTCATCCTCAATCCTCAATCCTCGATCCTCAATCCTCAATCCTCAATCTTCAATCCTCAGTCCGCAATCCTCAATCTTCAATCCTCAATCCTCAATCCTGAATCCTCAATCTTCAGCCCTCAGTCCTCAACAATCAGTTGTCAATCCTCAATCCTCAATACAACATCATCAATTCACAGTTTTCAATACTCAATACTCAATCTGCAATCTTCAAATCTCTATCCACAAACATCAATGCTCATCACTCAACCCTCAGCACACCGTCCCCAATCCTCAATCTTCAATCCTCAATACCCAAGCCTCAATCTTCAATCCTCAATCTTCAATCCACAATCCTCAATCCTCAATTCGCAATCCGCAATCCTCAATCCTCAGACCTCAAGCATCAATACCCAACCCTCAGTCCTCGTCCTGAATCCACAACCCTCAATCCTCAATCCTCAATCTTCAATCATCAATATTCAACCTTCAATCCTCAATCCACAATCCTCAATCCTCAACCCTCAATCCTCAGTCCTGAAACCTCAATCCCGAATCCTCAATCCTGAATCCGCAAAATTCAGTCCTCAGTCCTCAACAATCAATAGTCAATCCTCAATCCTCAATAGAATATCCTCAATTCACAGTTTTCAATACTCAATCCCCATTCTTCAATCTTCAAATCTCAATCCACAAACATCAATACTCATCACTCAGCCCTCAACACTCAGTCCTCAATCTTCAATCCTCAATCCTCAATCCTCAACCTTGAATACTCAATACTCAATCTTCAATCCTCAATCTTCAATCCTCTATCCTCAATCCTCAATCCTCAATCCTCAATCCTCAATCCTCAATCCTCAATCTTCAATCCTCAATACTCAATCTTCAACCCACAATCTTCAATCCTCAATCCTCTATCCTCATTCTTCAATCCTCAACACACAATCCTCAATCTTCAATCCTCAACCCTCAATCCTCAGTCCTCAAACCTCAATCCTGAATCCTCGATCCTGAATACTCAATCTTCAGCCCTCAGTCCTCAACAATCAATTGTCAGTCCTCAATCCTCAATAGAATATACCCAATTCGCAGTTTCCAATACTCAATCCCCAATCTTCAATCTTCAAATCTCAATCCACAAACATCAATTCTCATCACTCAACGCTCAACACTCAGTCCCCAATCCTCAATCTTCAATCCTCAATCCTCAATCCTCAATCCTCAATCCTCAATCTTCAATCTTCAGTACTCAACCTTCAATCCTCAATCCTCAATCCTCAGTCCTCAATCCTCAATCCTCAATCCTCAATCGTCAATCTCCAATCCTGAATACTCAATCTTCAATCCTCAATCCTCAATCCTCAATCCTCAATCCTCATTCTTCAATCCTCAATACACAGTTCTCAATCTTCAATCCTCAATCCTCAATTCTCAACACTCAATCCTCAATCGTCAGACCTCAAGCATCAATACTCAACCCTCAGTAGTCGTCCGCAATCCACAACCCTCAATCCTCAATACTCAACCTTCAATCATCAATATTCAATCTTCACTCCTCAATCATCAATCCTCTATACTCAATCCTCAATCCTGAATGTTCAATCCACAATACCCAATCCTCAATCTTCAATCCTCAATCCTCAATCCTCAATCCTCAATCCTCAATCCTCAATCCTCAATCCTCAATCCTCAATCCTCATTCTTCAATCCTCAATACCAAATCCTCAATCCTCAATCCTCAATCCTCAATCCTCAATTCGCAATCTTCTGTCCTCAATCCTCAGACCTCAAGCATCAATACCCAACCCTCTGACCTCGTCCTCAATCCACAACCCTTAATCCTAAATCCGCAATCTTCAATCATCAATATTCAACCTTCAATCCTCAATCCTCAATCCTCAATCCTCAATCCTCAATCCTCAATCCTCAAACCTCAATACCGGAGCCCCAATCTTCAATCCTCAATCCCCAATCCTCAATATTCAATCCTCAATCCTCAATCCTCAATCCTCAATCCTCCACCTTCAATCCCCAATGCTCAATCTTCAATCCTCAATCCTCAATCCTCAGTACTCAATCCTCAATCCCCAATCCTCATTCTTCAATCCTCAATACCCGATTCTCAATCTTCAATCCTCAATCCTCAATCCTCAATTCTCAATCCTCAATCCACAGTCCTGAGTCCTCAGACCACAATCCTCAACCCTCAGCCCTCATCCTCTATCCTCAATCCTCAATCCTCAATCCTCAATCCTCAACCTTCAATACCCAATACTCAATCCTCAATCCTCAATCCTCAATCCTCAGTCCACAATCCTCAATCCTCAATCCTCAATCCTCAATCTTCAATCCTCAATACTCAATCTGCAATCCTCAGACCTCAAACATCAATACTCAACCCTCAGTCCTCGTCCGCAATCCACAAACCTCAATCCTCAATCCACAATCTTCAATCATCAATATTCAATCTTCAATCCTCAATCCTCAAACCTCTATCCTCAATACTCAATCCTGAATGTTCAATCCTCAATACCCAATCCTCAATCATCAATCTTCAATACTCAATCCTCAATCCTCAATCCTCAATACACAGTCCTCAATCCTCAATTCTCAATCCTCAATCCTCAATCCTCAGACCTCAAACGTTAATACTCAACCCTCAGCCCTCGTCCGCAATCCACAACCCTCAATCCTCAATCCTCAATCTTCAATCATCAATCCTCAACCCTCAATCCTCAATTCTCAATCCTCAATCCTCAATCCTCAATCCTCAATCTTCAATCGTCAATCCTCAATCCTCAATCCTCAATCCTCAATCCTCAATCGTCAATCCTCAATTCCCAATTCTCAGCCTTCAATCCTCAATCCTCAATCTTCAATCCTTAATCCTCAATCCTCAATCCCCAATCCTCAATCTTCAATACTCAATCTTCAATCCTCAATCCTCAATCCTCAGTCCTCAATCCTCAATCCTCATTCTTCAATCCTCAACACCCAAT